>NC_064858.1:31122437-31252437 GCF_024139225.1 Suncus etruscus
GTAGTAAATATGCCACTTATTTTAGAAATTAAATGTTTCTCCCTTTCAAAGGTTATACATAAAGATTCATTCTGTATATTTTCTCTTTTTTTAAAGTTGGGCAAACACAGATGATGTACTACATTTGTTTTGTTCCCCCACTTTTTACAGCAACCACTGAATAAAGAAGGGCCCAGAAAGAATTACAATTGCATAGTTACTGATATAACAGTGCTAAGGGGAGATGATATAACTCAGCCTTCGATTGCACCCTCAAGAAATCATGTTGCATTTCACAACAGGTAAGCATCTTGACAAATCCTTCAGAGTATGATGAAAGCAGCTTGCAAAAATAGCACAAGAGTACATTCTGGATAACATCTCAGATATATCAATTCAGTTCCCAGGATTTTTACAGTATTGTACTTAACTAGAGGAATATCAAGATACTTTTTCAACCACTTCATCAAATCCGCTAAGCCAGTGAAAATAGTCTGTTATGATTCCAAATGTATCAGTTGTTTAAAGTTGTACCTTTTAATTATAGGATTTTATTAACCTTATGTAAAAGTAATAGCATAGGAAAGGCACCTTGGTACTTGTAAATATGACATCTGTTGAAATACAGACTTCGAAGAGTAACACTAACTTTCAAATTTTAATATCCTGAATGGTTAGTCTTCTATGTGTTATTACTGATGTATGTGGAGCATCCATGGATTTGTCTACAACTACCATGATAAAAGTATTCAAAGCTCGTCAGTCACTTATTTCTTTTTTATTCAATATATCAAATGACTGAATATTTTCTAAATGCCAATTAGTTATTTGTTCACTCTAATATATATCTAACCTAATAACTAACATCTAGTAAGTACACAACAAATGTATTAAATATACAATTTAAAATTGGTATAATTAAATAGCAGAACTCAAGATAAATACATAATAAATTTCATAATTCACTTCAAAATTTTAATAAAAATAATCATTTATGCCATTATATAGTATATAGGTAATAAAGACATATATTTGCCTGAGATTGGATTAAAAGAGCTATTATTCTATGACTGTTTGGAGCCTTTTTTTTTTTTTTTTGGTTTTTGGGCCACACCCATTTGATGCTCACGGGTTACTCCTGGGTATGCGCTCAGAAATTGCTCCTGGCCTTGGGATGCCGAGGGATGGAACCAGGGTCCATCCTGCTCTAGTGCTTACAAGGCAGACACCTTACCTCTAGCGCCACCTCTCCAGCCCCTGTTTGGAGCCTTAAATAGACAATATGTTTTAAAATAGAAAAGATCTAGCATAGGCTCAAGATATTTCTCTAGTTTTTTTTATGATAAGCATTTTTATTTTTTTTAATAATTTTATTGTGATCAAAGTGAATTACAAGTTTTTCACAGTAATATTTAAGGTACATAGTGACAAAGAATTAGAGCCATTCCCACCACCAGTGTTGTCCTCACTCCACCCCTGTTCCCAGCATGCATCCCATACCTCCGTACTTTGCCCCTTGGACTGCTAGTGTAAGAGGTCTCCTTTGTGTATAGCTTGCTAAAGATCTGGTATCAATTCTGGTGTCAATGACTTTGGGTTTGATCCTTAAGTCTGATTTATTTATTTATTTATTTATTTATTTATTTATTTATTTATTTATTTATTTATTTATTGGTTTTTGGGCCATACCTGGTGACCCTCAGGGGCTACTCTGGGCTACACACTCAGAAATCATTCCTAGCTTGGGAGAGAATATGGAACACTGAGGGATTCAACTGCAGTTCATCCTAAACTAGAGTGCACAAGGCAGATGCCTTACCACTTGCACCACCGCTCCAGCCCCAAGTCTGATCATTTTTATTTCCACTCAATGTTCATACGACTGATTGTTTCTGGTATCATTCATTTTCCCCCTCGAATTATGAGGAAGAACAAGATGATTTAAGTTCTGTGGTCCTGTTGGAAAAAAGAAAGAAGAGGAAAAAATAAAATTCTGGGGAGATATGGCTAGAGGCTATAAATATCAGTTCAGAAGAAGAAAGAAAAAAAATAAAAACAAAAACAAAAACAAGCAATGACCAAAAAAAACATAAAAACAACAGCAGCAACAAAAAATATGATTATCAAAACCACAAGAAAGAAAAGGAAAAAAAATAAAAAGGAGAAGGTCTTGTGTGGCAAGGCTTTGTGGTTTTTTTGTTTGTTTTTTTGTTTCATTTTTTTTTTTTGCATGGGCAAATGAGTCTTGGTGAAGTTAGAGGAAATTCCCTTGGCCTAGGATGTACAGAGTTTCTTCACCTTTGAGGCGTAGAGAAGATAAAGGAAGACTTGGAGTCATGGCTGAAAAAGAATATTGGATAAGAGAAGAAAGTACTGGGAACAGGACTGACTTCTCTTTATCTTTTCAAGAAACAATTGTGGAGAACATTAAAGTGCTTTTGAAATATTACCTTGAGGTCAGTAGTGAATTAATGTCTATATCCTTTATACATATAATCAAAGTGTTTAAATAAAAATATTAATAAAAAAGATAAAAAAGAAAAATTACGAGTATACAGCTATGCAGCTTCTACACAATAGAAGAGGTAGGCTAAGCTTCCCCACCCTTGCTGAAGCTATGCCTGCTGTACCTACTACCCACAATCATCTCTTAGCCAATTACTCTAATTCACCACTCATCTTCAGCTCTCTGCAGATTCAACAATCTGACCAAGACTCGAGGTATACCAGTTTTTGATCTGACAACACCAAGACTTTTTAAGAGTGAATCTGGGTACCTTCTCCCCAACTTCTCATACTTCCAGATGCCCTGGCAGTAGAAAACACTCCCTACAGAATCCATAATATCAGCAATAGTTTGGAGTTTCTAGACTATGCATTTGCAATTATGCAACTTGATTTTAAAAAACATACTGTAATTCCCATAGGAACACAGCAATTCAGAGACTGATATCTATCTGAAGCCATTTAAAGATCAGAAACAAAAGGACTATCTGACAATATCTTAATAACTTTCTTGAAGATAAAATAATTTTCACGAATTTTTGTTGGTATTCTCTTTTTTTTCTTTCCTTTTCTTTTTTGATACTTTCAATCCCATTTACCTGGAAATAAATGCATTATAATAAACTATGTCAACCATGTGATAGATGGCCTTTAAAGTAATTTATATAAAATAAAAAATAAAATAAAGTAAAAACCAATGGCAAAATTAAAAAGACTGTAGTTTCTAAATAAATATAATATGTTAGTCTGACACTGGGAAGTGAGTTTTCCTAGAACACTAATTTATGCATATTTGTATGTAAATTACATTGATAAAATATACCTCCCAGATGTGAAATAATCTCTTAAACATGAGTATTTTGATCAGAAACTTATGGCAAGCAAAGTTAAGTTTTTGAAAAACACAGCAGAAGAAACAATAATCCTAAAATTAAAAAAAAAAAAACACTTAGGCATTATTCTTTCAAGTTTAACCAATACCTCCACTTACTCCTTTTATAGATTATAAAATGAAAATTAAAATCTTTACATATCTGGAATGACAATGTCATTGAGTCTAGACAGGATATCAAAGTTGAGTTATACCTGGCTGTTCTTTTTATAGTAGCTAGCACCCATTATAAAAATGTTCCAGATTTTTTTTAAATTTACAATACACAACTTTACTTTGGTATAGGAATTATCTTAGTACCTGTTTCCTAAAAGAAATCTGAAAACGGTTTCTTTTTTTTTTTCTTTTGGTTTTTGGGCCACACCCGGCAGTGCTCAGGGGTGACTCCTGGCTGTCTGCTCAGAAACAGCTCCTGGCAGGCACGGGGGACCATATGGGACACCGGGATTCGAACCAACCACCTCTGGTCCTGGATCAGCTGCTTGCAAGGCAAACGCCACTGTGCAATCTCTCCGGGCCCTGAAAAGGGTTTCTATTTTTAGAGAAAAAGCCAAACAAACAAATACTTCATATTACACCATATTGACTTAGATGAAAAATTTTACTTTTAGATACTGAAGAAACCTGCACTCATCAAACCTGATGCAGTTGGGAATAGGCAGTGCCAATATTAAAGCATCTGTAAGTACCTCGTGGGAAACCAGAAACTTACTCAGTAGAATGCCAGGAGCCAATTTGTAGTTTTCTGTCAAACACAAGTCTTCTACCACCAGTCACTTATGCTACAATTTTTTAAGGCTGAAAAAGCACAAATCTCAGCCAGAACTCACAAGAACAGAGTATGATGCTTACCCAAAACCAAAACTAAAACTAGATGTTAAAGGAATAAAAGTCCAAGAATTCAAGTCTTGTAAAATAAATATATAGCCAGCTTCCAAAGCACTGTTAAAAGAAATATAACTTATATGGATGAAAAGTCTTTAATGCATTTACAGGGATAGCCAAATTGTTATCTAAATATCATTCACATCTTGTTACTCTGCAAATGTAGTATGTTGTACTCTTTTGAAAGAACAGATGATATTTCAAGCAAATTCATAGCATATCATAATTTAATCATGTCATAAAATATTTACTTAGCAATGTGATACAAAGAAAGGGTGTTTTGCAAAGCAGCATAATTTATATATTTGTCTTATAAAAATACCTTTGCTCGGTCTTTTTCTGTAACAGAATTTGAATGCAAAGTAAGGTATTCTTAATAAATACTTTATGTCCTTCAGAATGTTTTAGTGATTATTTCTGTGAGGTTTGGGAGAAAATATAAAATAAAGTTGCTTAGATGGATTTTATGTTGACCAGAAAACTTGGTTAAGTTATTATGGTTAAAATATAAAAGAAAAAAATGAGTTGAAGAGTGTTCAACATAGGTATTATGTATGTTTTGTGTTGTGTACTTATGTATGCAAGAGCTTTTCAACATATTTGAAAGGATATTTTATATATTTTAAAGATGAAGAGACAGAAACTTGGAAATGACACTAATATAATCACAGAAATTTGAGATTCTATCTGTTCTCTCTCTTGCTCTGAGAGAGCTGCCAGGATGTCCTACCTAAAAAAAAAATCTCTTGTGAACTGGAGTTCAGTCATGGTTAATTCTATGATAGTTGACTTCATGACCTAATCTGGAAATTTTGAATGATCTTTATGCAAGAAGTAGTGGAGTGATAGATCATATACCTAGCATGTGCAGGCCTTGAGCTTGATGCTAGCACTGCTTGCACATAACTCAGGACTTCTAGTTGTATCTCTTATGACAATCAAGTATCTACAGACTCAATCACTAATCTGTCGTATCTATAGACTCAATCACTACTCTGTCAGATCCACATCACTGTGAGTGGGTCTGTCCATAAAATAATTTTTTTTTTTTTGGTTTTTGGGCCACACCCGTTTGATGCTCAGGGGTTACTCCTGGCTATGAGCTCAGAAATCGCCCCTGGCTTGGGGAGACCATATGGGACGCCGGGGGATCGAACCACGGTCCGTCCTATGCTAGCGCTTGTAAGGCAGACACCTTACCTCTAGCGCCACCTTCCCGGCCCCCATAAAATAATTTAAGAAATTATTTCAAGTGCCAGGGAAACCATCACTGGTGTTAGGAGCTGATGCATTGCTAAGATTTAGTTCATGTGTACAATAAAGTCCAGATTAACCATCAAGCACAGAATTCACCAACTCGATCATAGGCTGTAGCCAGTGGAGTCCCTGGACACTGATGTGGTGGTCTTAGAGGTTCATAATACCACAGTACCCAAACAACATTAGAGAATATTTGTACAGTTTCATTGAATGGTCTGGTCTCTGCTTGGGATAGCCTCCACTTCCAATAAAAAATGATGAATATAAAATTAAATGTGAGATAATCTACTTGGATTGCAGAAATCCATTTAGTTGGATAATTTTCAGTAATGAATGAATAATTCTCTGAAAATATGTACTTAGATAAACAAAATGCTCTAGACTTTTCAAAAATTTCTCTAGGCTATTGACACATAAAAAGAAAATTTTTAAGTTGAATGATGTTTATTAAACCACATGCATTCTAAAATTGGCTCATAATTGATGTATTATACTAACATGTACATGTATTATTTATTTGGATGTAAAATTATTTAATTATTAAGTTAAAAGAATAATAATTTGATGTAAGCCTGAAGTGAGTAAAATTTGTAACGAAATAGACTGAGGGGCTATAGCAATAGGACAGCAGGTAAGATATATTTAACTTGTATGCTGCTGCCCTGCCTCAAGTTTGAACCCCAGCCACCATGTATAGGGCCCCCTGAACCTTTGTTTTAGGAGTGAGCCTTCATGCAGAAACAAGAAAAGAAAAAGAAGAAAAGAGAAAGAGAAAGAAAGAAAGAAAGAAAGAAAGAAAGAAAGAAAGAAAGAAAGAAAGAAAGAAAGAAAGAAAGAAAGAAAGAAAGAAAGAAAGAAAGAAAGAAAGAAAGAAAGAAAGAAAGAAAGAAAGAAAAAGAAGAAAGAAAAAGAAAGGAAGAAGGAAGGAAGGAAGGAAGGAAGGAAGGAAGAAGGAAGAAAGGAAGGAAGGAAGGAAGGAAAGAGAAAGAAAAAGAAAGAAAGAAATAAGAAAAGAAAGAAAGAAAGACAGAAAGACAGAAGAAAGAAAGAAAGAAAGAAAGAAAGAAAGAAAGAAAGAAAGAAAGAAAGAAAGAAAGAAAGAAAGAAAGAAAGAAAGAAAGAAAGAAAAAGAAAGGAAGAAGAAAGGAAGAAGGAAGGAAGGAAGGAAGGAAAGAGAAAGAAAAAGAAAGAAAGAAATAAGAAAAGAAAGAAAGAAAGAAAGAGAAGAGAAGAGAAGAGAAGAGAAGAGAAGAGAAGAGAAAAAGAAATAAAAAAGAAAGAGCAAAGAAAAAAAAGGAAGAAGAAAGGAAAGGAAAAAGGAAAGGAAACGAGGAAAGAAAGGAAGGAAGGAAGACAAGGGGAGAAAAGGAGATACAAAGCAAAAGAGAAAGGAAGGAAAGGAAGGAAGGAAATAGAAAATATTAAAGATTATGAAAGACTACAAAAATCTTCTAGAAACAATGAGTTTGTATATTAGTATTTTGTATATTAGTGGCAAGTTAAAAAATTACCACACAAAAATCCCTGGCTTTTCTATAACAGATATTCAAAGATAAGAATTATATAAAAAATATCCCATTCACAATTGTGCTTCAGAAAATTTAGTACCTAGGAGTCAATTAAGGAGGTGAAGATCTAAACAAAAGTAAACTAGAAAACACTTCTTCAAGAAATATAAGAGGATTCAGAAAAAAGATAAACATGTACATTGCTCATGATTTGAAAGAATTAACATCATTTAAATGGCAAATAACTTCCCAGATCATTATACAGTTTTAATGCAATCCCTATAAGGATAACCATGACATTTTTAAAGAAATAGGTCAAATGCTTCTGAAATTCATATGTAATCATAAAAATCCATGAACACCTAAAGCAATTATTGAGGAAAGAAAATGGAAGGCATAACTTTCCCTAACTTCAGACTGCACTATAAATCAGTAGTCATTAAAACTGCATGGTATTGGAATAAAGACAGACCTTCACATCAATGGAATAGATATTAATATTTTGAGACTGACCCTCAAATATATGATAAATTATCTTTGATAAAGTAGCAAGAAATACAAATTGGTCAAGAAAAGCCTTCTCAAGAAGTTTTGTTGTAAAATCTGTTCAACTAATTACAAAAAAAGTGAAATAAGACCTCTCTTTAAAACCATGCAAAGAGGTCAAGTCAAATAGATTAAAGACCTTTACCCAATCTGAAATCATAAGATACAAAGAGGAAAATGTAGGCAAAACACTCCACATTGAAGCTAAAAGTATCTTCAAGGATGAAATGCCACTGATCAAATAAGTGGAAGTAAATATAAACAAATGGAACCATATTACGCTGAGAAGCTTCTGCACTTCAAAGGAATGATGACTAGGATACAAAGACTACCCACAGAATGGGAGAAGCTATTCACCCAACACCCATCTGATAAAGGGTTAATATTCAAGATATAAATGACATTTGTAGACATTAGCAAGAAAAAAGTCTAACCCCATTCAAAGATGGGGAGGAAAAATGAAGAAATATTTCCTCAAAGAAGAAATACAGAAATAGCCAAAAGGCATATTTAAAGTGCTCTACATCATTAGCCATCAAGTAGATACATATCATAAAAAAATAAATAGCATCTAACATCACAGAGACTAGCACGCTCACAAAGTAGAAGAACAATCAATGTTGGCATGGATGCAGCCAGAAAGGGTTTCTTACTCTCTACTGGTAGAAATATTGACCAATACAGCTTTTTGAATAACAACATGGTTATTCTTAAAAAAAATTTAGATATTGAGCTTCCATAAGATCCATCAATTCCACTGCTAGGAATATACCCTCAGAGACCCAAAACACAATGGAGAAAAGCCCTATGCATTCCTATGTTCATCACAGCACTATTCACAATAGTCAGAATCTGAAAACAACCCAAATGCTTGAGAATAAAATAATGGATAAAAAAAAAACTATTGTTCATTTACATAATAAAATACAATGCAGCTATTAGGAAAAATGAAGTCACAATATTTCTCTTCCATTTTTTTAGTTTTCATTTCTATTTTCTATTTTTTAATAACTTTGTTTTTGACCATCTTGAAACAAATGTATTATGATCAGTTATGTCAATTATGTGACGCATTTTCTTTAAATAAATTTATTTTTAAAATTCCTTAAATCTAAAAAAAAAAAGATACTATGGTAATATCCTCCAGAGACAATAGAGATGAGAACCAGGAGGAACAAGTCCAAGGCTTGCCACAAATTAAAGGGAGTGCAGTTAGGACAGAGAAGGGACCACTCTGACTATGCTAGTTGGAAAATATCACTGTGGACAAGAATAAGCTGCTGAAAGTAAATAAAGTGTTAGGCATGATACCCCTCAGTAAGAATATTACAAATCACAGTGTTTAAAGGGGAATAAAAGGAAGAGAAACACTGAGGAAGACACACACACACACACACACACACACACACACACACACACACACAAAGTAAAATGTCTACCCAAGATTGGTGGTGGTGGATGGGAAGGAAACTTAGACAATGGTTGCAGAAAACATGCACTGGTGAAGGGTGTTGTACATCGTCTGACTAAAACACTTTGTATCAACAACTTTATATCTCTGAAATAAAATTCTATTACGAACAACCTTGTAACCACAGTGTTTAAATAAAGTAATTAAATAAATGTACATTTAAATATCTCTTTCCTTCTTTTTTTTTTCTTTTAAATAGACAACTGGTTCATTTAAAAAAGGTACACTTTTTTTCCCCTTGAGTATAGTCCTGGTTGTTCAGTAATTTCACTATCACATTTCTTCTCTACAACAGCAAAAACAAGTTGCCCTTGAATTCTAGTAGCTCTTTTATGAATATCCCTCCCATGTGAGCACATTGGTCTTTGACCTAACCTTTCCAAAACAAATCTTGAGCTAATTCACACAGAAAGTAATAAATACATAGATCATTTTTATGATGGTAACATAAGAGTTGTGGACTTTCTCAGTTTATTGTACGAATTTTGTGTATAATTTTCAAGTACAATTATTTCTGGCATTCAATATTCTATCACCAGTCCTACCTCCAGTGTAAACATTTTCTCCACCCATGTCACCAGTTTCTCAAACTCCCCAAAGCTTGCCCTTAGGCAGGTATGAATACTTTGCCTAATATTGCTTGGTACAATTAAATGGTAATGAAATTATGGAGAAAAATTTCATAAAAATTAAGTTTTTGAAAATTGTCATATCTTTCAATGGGGTCATATGTCATTATCAGAAGGTTTACTATACTGCTATTGCTATTTCTGATTTCTGTTACTTGTTTTGTTTGTTGAGCTTATGTAGCTTCTTTGATAATTTTCTATCTAATTTGGTATGTTCCTACTGGTAAGCAGTATTAAAATTATAGGGAGTGTGCAAAGTCCAAGACTTTGAGGATCTGTGGAGCTGAGCCCATGAGCTCATATTGCAACAGTGATGGTTTGTGGGCCTGGCTGTCAAGAATTCAGAAAGTATAAAGGAGTGAGGCAAGGTGGCTAGCAGTGGCTCCAAATCTTCCCTGGAAATGTCAGCCACAAAATTTACATAGCCTATTTTTTTGCGGCTATATCTCTGCAGAGATTATTGGAAAAGCCTCAACAACTTTTTAACTTTTTATCTCATAGTTATTTAATAAGTGAATTTTTTAGAAAAGGAATAAAAGTAGCATAGAAGATTCTTATCTTTAGTTTGATTGTATGTGATTAGATAACAATACTTTAAGGCTATTCTACAAAAGATTAAGGCCATTGAGAACCAGACCTTATCTTCTTGTCTTTACCCTATTTATTTTAGAGAAAGAACTCATTTTGATGCCTCTCTACTGTATCTCTTAGAAAACCTTGCTCAGGGCCTTCTGACCCTTTGTGATCCTCAATTCAAGACCTCTTTTACCTAAGTGATACCCTAAATATAGTTAACTGATGTGCTATATGGGTCTAGACACAGTTTATACGTTGTTCTAAAACAAGTTTTAATTTTATGGTCTTATACATTTGACTGAAACTTCTTCCTCAGAAAGCGTCTCCACCATGTCACTTCTGAGTATTGATTGTTCTCTATTGCACCTTAATTCATACATTTATTGACAGAAATGTATTGAGTGTATCCTATGTGAGATGCAATAGAAACATAAACATTTTAAATAAAGTATTCTGACAAAACTCTGTTTTAAAAAAATCTGCCTTGCTTTTATTTTACTTTTATTTTATTTTACTGAAACCATTGTGATTTACAAAATCCTTCTTAATTTGGTTTCAGACATACACTGAATCAGAGCCAATCCCATCATCAGTGTCCACCATTGTTTTATAAGTACACCTCATACCACCATCCTTGGCCACTCTGCCTGCTACTATAATAAGGCCCATTGTAAGTTTGGAATGTGACAAAATTTGGGTCTCTTGATTTGACTGTTGTTGACTTTTACTTGGATAGTTAGTTTTATTTTTTTATTATCACCACCAATACACCTGAGACCCCTTGACCCTTGGACCCCCATTCTTTCATATTTATGTTTCTCATTATTCACTCAGTTTCTTTTCTTATATTTATTTTATATTTTATTTTAATAATTTTTATTAAGGCACCATGGTTACAAACATGTTTGTAATTGGGTTTCAGTCACAAAGTGCACATTAGTGTTACTTTGCAGTCACCAATGTCCCCCATTTATTTTCTCCCTATCCCCTGTCTCTTTTTGAGTAGGAACTATATCTCTGTGTGTGTGTGTGTGTCATTGTCATAGTAGTTGTAATATAGTTATTTCTCTAGCTGTGCTTTCCACCCACACCTGTGGTAAGTTTCATTTAATGGACTTCTGGCCCTCATCTCTATTGTCTATGGTATTATTACTATAAGACTATTATTTATCTTAAATACCACAGATCAGTGAGACTATTCTGCGTTTATCTCTTTCCCTCTGACTTATTTCACTCAGCACAATAGTCTCTATTTCCATCCATGTACAGGCAAATTTAATGACTTTGTTTTTACTAATGGCTGCATAGTATTCCATTGTGTAGATTTGCCATTGTTTCTTTTTCCTTTTTTGTTTTTTTCGGCCACACCCGCTTGATGCTCAGGGGTTACTCCTGGCTAAGTACTCAGAAATTGCCCCTGGCTTGGGGGGACCAAATGGGATGCCAGGGAATCGAACCGCGGTCCTTCCTTGGCTAGCGCTTGCAAGGCAGACACCTTACCTCTAGCGCCACCTCACGGGCCCCTGCCATTGTTTCTTTAGCCATTCATCTGTCGTTGGGCACCTGGGTTATTTTCATATTCTGACTAATGTAAATAATGAACATATAATAATGTAAATAATAATAATGTAAACAATATACATAGGACTGCAAAAAGCATCTATGTATTGTGTTTTTGTATTCTTAGGGTCTATCCCTAGGAGTGGTATTGCCTGATTAAATGGGAGCTCAATTTTCAGTTTATTGAGGAATAAAAGTAAAATGTATAAAATTTTAAAATAATTACACAAGTAATTACACAAGATAAACTTTGTAAAAGTATTAATACTGGAGACAGTTCCCCAAAGGAGAATTCAAAATTGCCTTTTATGGCCTATAGAGATCATACAGCAAATTGGATGATTTTCTTGCATGCCGTTGACTAGGTTTGATCCGTGGCCTTACATAATATGATCTTTGTCTGCAAAGCTAGGAGTAAACAGGTATGGCCTCAAGCCAAAAAAAATACATTTTAAAATCAGCCAAAATTACTCTATATAAATGTGGTTTGAAGTGACCAAAACACACTGAAGTTTCACCAGTATAGCAGTTATAAACATATCTTATTCATTTCATTTTGAATTCATAAATTCAAATCTTTGCTTACCAGTATAATTGATTAAAGAATGTAAAACTCTACTGACTATTGTCATTCTTTGTTACTTTGTCTTGTCTTTTTAGAGTTCCATTTTTAGAACTTACAAGTATGCTTAGGTTTTTCCTTAAATAATTAAACAAGTAGATAAAGAAATAATTGGTATGTACTAAATAATTCTCTTAAATTTAGTAAACTGACTTATAGAGATAAAAATCAGCAAATAAAAGTGCCAATCTTTTCTCCTTAATGAAAAATTTTGCAAAATGAGTTTCATTGATTTAATTATGAGGCATAATAACAATAATTTTAAATATATACAAAATATTTGAAACAATTGTTTGGGATTTAAAAGTCAGGGATTTGGGGACTTTAAGCTTTATGAGTAAAATATTTTCCTCTTTATGCAAATTTACTCTTTTATATATTATACATTTGTAAATGTGTTCAAAATGCATTAAGCATAGATTTAAGGGATTGCTTGTGTTGTATATTAATTGCTATTTCTAAAACTAATATTCCAAGAAATACTGTTCCTTCAGGTTGCAAATAGGTGTACCATAAAAGTGCTCTCTATTTAATTAAGTTCAGAGAATATTGGGTTATTCCAAGTTAAAAGAATTTTTAATGCAAGACTGCTCAGAACTTTTACTATGCAAATTTGCATTTTTATTGTCTAAAGAGAGAGTTTGGTAAATAATAGGTTTCCAAGCTAATTTGACCAGATTCTTTTTGCCCACAAAAAAACATATTTTCCCACCCACCAGAATAGATATTCTGGGAGACATGATTTGGAAAGTGCTCAGTGCTTCCTTTAGTAGAATTGTCAAGACTAGAATGATAGTCAACAGAAAGTGAATTTGTAAGATTTAGAGTTGAAAGTGAATCTGGAGGTCATCTATTACAACCTCCAACAGAAATCATTTCAACAGCACCTCAAACAGCCAGATTTTTTTAAGTTCTTATTTCATGACTCTATGTTTTATATCAACTCTTTATATCTGACATAAGCTCTTCCATTTTTTTTAAGACTACATTGGTCTTCATTTTATTGACTATACTTCAAATATGTGAAGGCAACTTAGAGGGTCTTCATTAGATCCTGTCTTAGAAATAAATATGTTCCATTCCTCCAAGTCAATGAAATAACAGAGGAATCAGCAGACTCATCCTTAGATCAGTGGCATACGATGCAGTCAAATTGAACAAGATTGTTTGAGTTTTACTACTGAAGTTTGTGCTTTTATTTATTTTTTTATTAATAATTTTTATTTTGACCAAAGTGGATTGCAAATCATTCACAGTAGTATTTTAGGTACATAGTGACATTGAATCAGGGGCACTCCCACCACCAATGTTGTCCTCCCTCCATCCCTGTTCCCAGTATGCATCCCATATCACCCCTCTTTTGTCCCCCTGGGCTTCTAGTATAAGTGGTCCCTTCTGTGTCTAGCTTGTTGTAGATTGGGTATTGATTCTATTGTAGTTGGCTTTGGATTTGGTGTTTAAGTCTGATCATTTTTATTTCTACTCAAGACTGTTTAGTCTTGGTGCCCTCCATTATTTCACCCTCAATTTGTGAGGCAGAACAAGATGGTTTAAGGTTTGTGGTTCTGTTTGTGCATTTAGCCATGTAGAATATATGCTAGCTGATCTTTTACTTATGGCCAAGAAAGATGTCACCAAAATTTTTTCATTCCTATGCTTGTAAAGTTAACATTTTAGTTTTGTGCATGACACATTTTTAAAGTAACCCAAGAGAATATCATACAGAGATGTTCTAAATTAAAACCTCCTATCACTTTGCATTTATAAAAATATTTTGAAAGGTATAAAATAAGTATCAAAAATCAGGGCTGGAACTATGGCGCAAGCGCTAAGGTGTTTGCCTTGCATGCTCTAATCTAGGACTGACTGTAGTTCCATCCCCCAGTATCCTATATGGTTCCCCACGCTAGGAGCGATTTCTGAGCATAGCCAGGAGTGAGCCCTGTTCACCAGGTGTGGCCCAAAAATAAAACAACAAAAAGGTATCAAAAATAAATGATTCTTCAGGCTAGCTAAATTGATATTTGCTACATTATGCTTATAAATAAAAACAAAATACATTCTCAAATATAACTACAAGTACACATTTAATTACAAAAGAAAATATTTTAAAGGCAATGGCATTTCTGTTATTAATGTAAACCCTAAGTTCTAAATTTTAATTTTTCTTTACCTCTTGTCCCCAACTAAAAAAAGACAAACCTGATTTTAATTCAGTCCTAGAATAATTGTCAGAGTTTTTGATTTAGGCTGAATGCTATTTTATTTGTAACAATGAAGGCGTAAAAAAATTTATTAAATAACATTTACTTTGAATAAAAAATGCCAACATGTTTGCAAAGGCTACAATGATTTATTCAATATAATATCACCAAATTATTTTTTCTATGTCATTATGAATCCTCCTGGGAAATAAAAGAGTTAATAAGATTGTGGTGGTGCCAGTGTTGTACAAAAACAGCGTAGGTAAACGTGTAGAGAGATTAGTTTTGAAATGTGGGATAATTGTAAAGGGCCTTGAGCAAAACACAAAACAGAGATGTACAGGAGTCATAGCACATCTTGTCTTCACTTGTCTTTGTTAGTACAAGTGAAAAGGTTAATGCCGTTCAGTTTCATCAACACAGAGTGAGGAACTGTGGCACCTTTGAATTCAAAAGTTACCCAGTGTGCTACTGATTTAATGCCTGTGAGAATGGTACTATTTGCTAATCTGCTAGAGGAAAAAAAAATGTCAATTAACCATGTGCTCTTGCATCTCCTATTTCTCTTTTTTTGTTTTGTTTTGTTTTGTTTTGTTTTGTTTTGTTTTTGGGTCACACTCGGCATCTCTCAGGGGCCACTCCTGGCTCTATGCTCAGAAATCACTCCTGGCAGGCTCAGGGGACCATATGGGATGCCGGGATTCGAACCACTGTCCTTCTGCATGCAAGGCAAACACCCTACCTCCATGCTATCTCTCCCGCCCCTTCTTATTTCTTTTTTGTTGTAAAAGATGCTTTTTAAAAATATTATCAAAGAAAAAAATCCACTGTTATTTAAAACTATCCTTTGGTTGGAAGAAAATTTGTAAGATACAAGTTGGCCCAAATTTGGGAATGAGTCATAGACCAGAAGAGTGCTTGTCTTGTATGTGGTTGACTCAAATTTGATCCTAACTACCCCACATGGTTTTCTGAGCCCACCAGGAGTGTTTTCTGAGTACTGACTTCTGAGAATCATGAGTAACTCCTGAGTATCAATGCATGTGGCCAAAACAAAAAATAAATAAAACCACAACAACTAAAACATTGGCTCAAAGCTATAAATCTTCCCTGGGTTTAAGACCATCAAATCTTTTCAAATGGCCTTTATAAACTGAATGCTTAAATAATTCTTGGCATTTTTTTCAGTTTTCTACCTAATTTTTTAAACTAGAATATTTCTGATATAATATTCTGATATAAATTGTCATACTATAACACCAGTATGCATCTGGGTGTTTACATTGTTATTGCAGATGTTATATTCTTCAGACAAGAGCTTTATTTACTCATCTTGCTTCCGTTTCTGTCTCTACCTGCTTCCTCTTTGCTTTTTTTCATCTCCACCTTCCAACACTCAGTCCTTGAGTACTTCTTTCCATACCATCTTAACACCTTATTACTATCCAGGCTATATCCATAGATATAAAGACTAAGGATGTTTCCCCCCCCACCCCCCAGACTAAGGACTATTGGAATCGAGGCAAAAATACCCTGATGCTATTTGGAAGGAGGGAAGAAATCAGGACTAGAGGTAAGAAAGTCTCATCTCCTATTCAAGCCAGTGACTATAAATATACATTTTGTTTGTTTGTTTGTTTGCTTTTTTGGTGGTCACACCCAGTGACTCAGGGGTTACTTATGGCTATGCACTCAGAAATTGCTCCTGGCTTGGGGGACCATATAAGACATCAGGGGAACAGACCACAGACCTTCCTAGGTCAGCCACGTGCAAGGCAAATGCCCTACACTGCACCACCATTCCAGCCCCAGTTCAACCACAACTTGAAGCCAGAGATGCTAGGCTTAAAGCTCAAATAAAGAAGCTTCATGGACTAGTATGAGGCTAAAGTGTGGTCTGAGCAGCCACATTTGATTGGCTAAGCTGAGACATTGTTTACTGAAAGGAAAGAAAAGCAAAGGAAGTAGCACATACAGCATGTGCTTAATGATTTGATATATAACTGAAAATTGATTTGTGCCATTTATATTTTATATAATTCTATAATTCAATGAGCCTATACTTCATGCTCTCCACTAAAACTTGATTTCATTAATGGTTTTCATTTTATAAAATTTGAGTACAACAAATAAACCATAGGATATGCTACTTTTGTATTTTTAATTAACTACAAAAATATTCCCACATTATAATTTGTTGGTTCCTGTTTGCATTTTGAAACCCATTAACAATAAGAATACCTTATAGTCTCTTTGCAATAAATTGTTTATAGAATTACATTCTCATTGTTACAGTCATCTAACTGATCATCACAAACTTATGTATTCATTTTTCCTTTAATAAATCCTTCATTCTCCAAGAAAAAATATTGGTTCTCTAAGCCCTCTGCTTTGAATAAGTAATTTTGTATCTTTGCATCAATTCCAATATTCTAAGCTAGAATATGTTTAGATTGTTGTAAAGCAAAAAGCCCCTTTTACATGTTTATTGAATGCATAAAATCCAGCACAATTTAGTTATCTTTTTGTTGTTGTTTTTGGGTCACACCCAGCAGTGCTCAGGGGTTCCTCCTGGCTCTACGCTCAGAAATCACTCCTGGCAGGTTCGAGGGACCATATGGAATGCAGGGATTTGAGCCACCATCCTTCTGCATGCAAGGCAAACACCCTACCTCCATGCTATCTCTCTAGTCCCCTAGTTATCTTCTAATTATGAGAATGACATCCAGAGCATCAATTTTCATCCTTCATATATAAAGAATTCTTTGTAGAACATACACCAGATTATTTGACAAGCTGGGTAGTTCTGCTTCTATGAGGCTGAAGCTTGGCCTGAACAGCCACATACATGCTTTCTGCCTCACCTCAAACCCACATTCTATCACTTTTTCAATAGAGTGTTAAGAAACTTGGGAGATGAAGATATAATCCATAAAACAATAAACATAACTAAATTTTTGTTACCATAGTGCAAGTTATCTTTTTTCTTTTAGTGACATAAATGAACTGGAAAGACATGTAGAGACTGATATTTCCCCCAGGGAATATTCAATTGTCATTGACAGCTTACTTGCTTCATGTTAATGATGTTACTATGGTATCATTTTTGCCAATTAAATTTCTTTCTATATCATTATGATTGTTGGGTTTGTTTTCTAACTTCTTTGAATAGTAGTGGTATTATATGGTCCCGGAAAAGCAAAATTACAGATGATTAGGATATTATTTCAAGATACCTTGGTATGAGTAGATGAGATGTCCACTGTCATAACTACAATGTACTTCATTTTCTGCAAGAATAAATCTCTTGTATCTCTGAATCTGTAAACTAGAGGAAATCTCAACAGGACATTTTGTAGTGTACCTATGTGTGTGTACTTGTAGATTAGAAAGAAAAATGTTGGAATAGACATAAAAGTTTATTGCTGCAATGTTTTATCAGTTTCTAGGAACAAAACCCAACAAGACAAAAATGAGCAGATACACATTTGAAGTCCTCAAGTAATAGATTGCAGACCTTTCTGACTTTGTCCAACTTCTTTTTCCCTTATTCATATATTTGGATTTTTCAGGATTCCTCTAATTTTCTTCACAGACCTCTAGGTTTCTATGACACCATTACAAACAATTAAAATAATTTAATAAGAAAGAAGTGGGATGGAAAGAGAAAATGAAAGAAGTGGAGACGTCACGGAGGTCATGTTTTCATATTTTTATTTATAATATTCAACTGGAATTTATTTAGATGTTTGGAGAAGCCAAAAAAATTCATTGGGGATGCAATGCCCTCAAACATGATATGCATGTTCTAACATGAATTCTGATTCAAGTGTGATTGAGATCTATTAAAAGAATCTTAGTGCCTTAAAGAGGTGGTAAGAAATACTAAGCCGTTAGGGAGAGTATTTTAGAAACTCCAGAGAAATTGAAAGGAACCTTAATACTCCACAGACTGCTATGTTATTGGGAAAGTAGTTTAAGAGTCACTTCTGATTACACTTCTCAAATAAATTAATAATATTCCACTGGAAACTGACCTCCATTATTCACAAATTAGTGTTAGCTACACTGCCTTAATGATCTAGAGCCCAGCCTTTTAAATTGAGGATTGCAACACCATCTGAGGCCCTTTAACTGAAAAACTGGCAAGAATAAATGATTTATGAATAGGCAACAACCAAATTTAATTTAAAAATCAACATCAGAGCCGGGTTTGATAACCAGCATCCTGGTGTATCCCTGATCACCACCAGGTGTGTCTCAAAATATAAATACCAACCACAGAAAGATTTTGAGGTGTTTTTCACCTGTTTTGTATTTCTCCGATGAAAATGGGCCTTAAGTGAAAGAAAAAAAGACAAATTATGCTCTAGAGAACTATTTCCCAAAATTGCAATTCTGTTCCCTGGGCACTGGACAAAAAGGGGTACTGAATAACCTCAGATGTAATGGAGGTATTATCTGTGTTTTACTTAAAGATGGCTGTTTTCTTAAAGGGGAACAGTAGACCAATAAGTGTGAGAACATCTTGTCTAAAGGAAAATTTTGGTGCCCTTGCAAATTTAGGAGCTTGGACCACATCCTGTGTTGCTAAGTAGTCTTCTGTCTGGTACCTGGAATTAATATGCAAGGCAAGTGCTGTAATACTTATATTATCTCTCCAGCCCCATCTTAAACCCTAGATTCAAGTACTGACTTCACTTACTCTTCAGCCAGATTTTGGATTCGATTGCATGTTGCTATGCACCTTAATGTTTTCACCTGAATAATGAAAATAATAACAGTAATTAGTTCTGTTATCAGGATTGAATATATTTATATCTATTTCTTAGAATAGTATTGAGTACAGTTACCTTATAAATACCTTTCATGATTTTCTCCATTTATAAAAAAATACTTCAAAGATAATCTATTCACCTAAATATTAGCTTTGCACAGAAAAGCACAGGCAAATGTTGGCACCATATTGCTATTTCCAGTGTATAGCTTTTCTGTACCTCAATGCATATTTGTACAAGACAGACTGGTTGGAGTGTATATTTAATGTGTAATCATTTTTTTTCATATTATAGCATCATCTGAAGCTCTCCTCATAGGACTCAAGTACAGTTTGTGATGACTTTACATCTATGGTTTATATTTATACTGATTATATGCACATGATTATATTATCTATGGGAATATACAAGGGCATTTTTCCAAGTATCAAAGTTTAAGAAATTGATATCTCAGATATGATGCCTATGTAAAACCTCATTAATAGGAATAGAAAAACATAGAACAGAGGGTATCATGAAAGAAAAGATGATCAAATCATATAAAAGAGGATAGAAAAACCTTTTAAAAGGTCTGAGGTCAGAGATAAAGTACATCAAATAAGGTACTTCCTTTGCATTTGGCCACTCTGGATTTAATATTTGGCATCCAATATGATTCCATGAACGCTACCAGGAGTGATTCTTGAGTGCAAAACTAGGAGTAACCAACCCTAAGCAAGGCAGTGTAAGACTCCCTCAAAACCAAACAAACAAGAAAAACCCTGAAAGGTGTCAGGTATACATGAAGAAAAGTGAACAAACTTGGGAAAACCAAGAAACAAAGGAACACTTTGCAATGAGCAAGCCTTAATAAAGACTTTATCCTATATCTCAAAAGACTGAAAGCTTCTATCTGTTGGCACTCCTGCTAACACATACATTAAAAACAGATCCAAACTGTAACAGCAGCCACAATATATAATTAGTAATATAGTCCTCATATCTGACCTCAATCTATACAAGGCTATAAAAGGAAAATACAAAACTGGGAAAAGAAAAATCTTTAAACTAAATCGACAATCTTTAATTAGAAACAAGTTTATTGAGAAAATATCCAGTTTTCTTTTTCTATTATAACTGGCATCTCCTACCATAAAATAATAAATAAAGCCGTTCCATTTTCTGGAAAATTTTCATGTAAAGATCAATGATACCATCATTGCAAAATGAAGTCAGTGATATTTTTCTATTTTAATCTATTTTTACCTTTATTTTAAAGCTCTGAACTTGCATTTATCAGACTTTATTTGAAATCTCTTCATTATCTTATTTCTATAACAATAGTCATTGTTTTCCAAATTTTGGTGTCTCTGACATATTTATTATGATTACTTTGTGAATCCTATTCTTAATCCAAGGACACTCTGATCTTCTATACGCACTTCTCTAAAGCACTTTCATCCTCTCTGATAGCTTTTATCTGCCTATACTCTGATTATTTCAGTTATCTACAGCAGTGAACTGTGAACTATGACATGTGGGCTGGATTTAACTTGCCACTTTTTTTTGTAAATAAAGTTTTAATGGAACACAGCCATCCTTATTCATTCCTGTGACTGCTTTCATGCATTAAAGCATAAAAATAAAACATGTGGTCCTCAACATGGAAAACACTGTTTGGACCTTTACATTTTGCAAAGCTTTCCAATATATGACTTATCCCTGTAGAGAAAACTTTTAATCTAATATAAATGCTAGATAAGAAAATATGTATTTTGATGCAGCAAAACTATTGGAATCTAGATGTTCAACCTGCTAATGCTCCTACACTAACTCCTGCACTGACTTTTCCTCTAATTGAGAATCTACATTAGCAAAATCAGAAATCTGGGAGTTATGCTAAACTTTGCTCCTTTACTTAAATTGATTGTCAAGCTCCAACTAATATTCATTGTTGTCTGTCTCCATTCCTAAAACAACAATCTTCACCATGTTGCCCATAGCTGCAGGGCATTTCCATCAATAGTTAATTGTGTCACTCAACATTTCTTTAGATAAATGGTAGATGGTATTTAATATGGATACTGCCTAAATCTGAGGTTTGAATAAACCCAATGTTTCTGTGTTGATATCCTCAGTGCTCCATAGACTCAGACTTGAATAATTCACAAACATGAAGTGAATTTTTGGAACACAGAGTGTCATTATGATATTGAAGGAGAATCCTGGGATTTGTTATAGGTGGTGGGAAGGACAACAGATTATAACAAATGAAATATTAGTAATGCTCATCTTAGGGAAGTCAAGAACTTGTAAAGAACAGGAAATTATTTGAAAAGGAAATGACCTCATAACTAAATATTTGAAGATGAGAAAGAAATTGTCAACATACTGCAAATACTATACTTCTTAGACAAGCCAGTGGCACAAAAAAGCTACAGTCAGGAGAAGAATATATTTTCTGGAAAAAAAAAAAGACAAGTGTTCTATAAGTTAAAATAAAGTGCCAGAGAAGCTTTGTACAAAAACGTTGGTTGATAAAATAAATGAAGCCTAAATATGATTATTATTTTTTATATTTTTCTCAAGGCTTAATCCTGGCTAGGTGCTCAGGGATCATTCCTGGTAAACATGTTTTTAAGATTTCATTCTTGAGTGATTAGACTTCAAATGAAAATGAGAACCTCAATTTTATTTATTTAATGATTTAATTGGAATAACATTGCATTATAATATTGTCTAAGTTTCAATCATGCATCATTGAAAAATCATCATGAGCATTGTCTTCATCCCGGTCTTATCCTCCCCTTTCGCATTCCCTCCTAGTAATTTCTGGTTGGTCTTACACTTACAAAGTTTATGACTGACATTTATTTCAAAAAGCTCTTTAAAATGGTAATCTAGAGGGTGACCATGACACATGATGAGGAAAATGAAAACTTGTTATAGTCAAAACAGAAGATATTGCAATATGTAATCAGAGAGCTTACAAGCTTTTGCCTAAACTAATGTTAGTAGAAGAGATAGAAAGAGCCATAATCAGGAGAAAATTCTGAGATGAATCTCTCTGACTCATTAGCCTCTTTCTCTAGAAATAGGTGAGAGCCAGAGGGGATATAAATGAAAAAAACTCTGACATGTCCACCAAAGTCAACAGAGTAGACAATGACTCTATTAACCAAAAATTATCATTCCACAAAAGGAAGATAAATTTTTATAAGACAAGAAAATAAGTTTGTATGGAGTAATTTTAAACTTGAAATATATTTTAGATGATCAAAATGACTAATTGAAGTTTCCACACAGCAATTGAAAATAAAAAAAGAAGTTACAGTAAAAACAGTATAGGAAACACACTTGCAGATTGAGAACTAGCATAGAAAAACCTTATACAACCATACTATCCCTATTTTTAAATTTTCTAGTATTAATATTTTAATATAAAATGCATAATATTTGCCATTTTGGTTTGTTTTGGGGTCCACACCCAGTAACCCTCGAGGGTCAGGTGTTGAAATAGGTCTATAAGCAAAGCTAATGCTTTACCTGCTGAACTATCTCTTTGGCCCCTATAGCACATATTTTTAACTGATATCTGCCAAGTAATAATCTATTGTAATAGTACCATATAAAAATTGAATGACCCCAATATTTTATTTTGAATTATTTTACTGATAAGTTATAGCTATTTAAAAAAGGTTTTAAAACACAAGATGCTGGGGCTGAAGAAATACTATAGCTCATAGGAGATATGATTTGCACATGACCAACCCTAGTTCAATCCCCAAATAGTC
Organism: Suncus etruscus; assembly: GCF_024139225.1. NCBI lineage: Eukaryota > Metazoa > Chordata > Mammalia > Eulipotyphla > Soricidae > Suncus > Suncus etruscus. The sequence continues at coordinate 31,145,626 of NC_064858.1, forward strand.
CCCTGAGTGCTGACAGAAATAATCTCAGAGTGCAGAGCCAAGAGTAACCCTTGGGTACTGCTGAGTGTGATTACCAGAAAAAAATTAACAAAAACAAAAACCTAGCATTTGTGAAGAGTATAAAACAAACAAACAAACAAACAAGCAAAAAGAACAGGTTCTATAAAATGGCATGCCACAACACAGAAGTTTAGCATGGTCAAGGTCTGGAGAAAAAGAACAGAAAATATAAAATAATATTTGAGAAGGTGAATGTATAAAGAAGGGAAAAGTTTGCTTCAAAAATATTCTATTGGACCTGAAGTGGTAGCACAGTGGTAGGGCATTTGCTTTACATGCAGCTGACCCAGGATGGACGTGGGTTTAATCCCCCACATCCCATATCCTCCCTCGAGCCAGGAGCAATTTCTGAGTGCAGAGCCAGGAGTAACCCCTGAATACCGCCAAGTGTGACTCAAACATCAATTAAAAAAAAAAAGAAAAAAGAAATGTATTGGGGGCCAGAGCTCAGTGAGTAGGTTGTTTGCCTGGCTGGTAGCCGGCCCTGATCAATCCGCAATATCCCATATGGTCCCTGGAGCTTTCCAGAAGTGATAGCTGAGCACAATGCCAGGAGTAACCCCTGAGCGCCTCCAGGTGTGGACCAAACCCCAAAATATATTTTATTTAATTTCTTTAACATGACACTGTGTTAGGGAATTCGATATTCTAACTTCAAAATCACGACCAGTGTCGGCTTCCTCCAAAATCACGACCAGTGTCAGTTTCCCTTCATCAAAAATCCCAAAATTTTCTGTCCCCCATTTTCCAGTTTGAAACGTTTATCTGAGAGTATCAACTATTCTTGTGTCTTGTTCTGTATTCATTGCAACTGTTCATTTAAAAAAAAGTCTTTGAAGAATAACATAACATATGATACATGTAGTTTACAATTCACATTATCAGGAACTGAAAACTACTCAGCTCAATCATTCAATTTTTATACTATTAATTATAAATTTATTTTATTATAATATTGTTTTTATGTATCCTTGTTATTATTCAGTTATAATAACCCAGTTATTCTTTAAATAAGTTTGCTGGTCTAAAAGTTTTACCAGAATTTTCTTCAAAGAACTTAGTATGCAAATTATCTTTCATTCTGATGTTTGAAATTAATTTGAAGATATATTTGAAATTTTATTTTGATTGCCTTAATATTATGAAAAATATGTGACCATATGTATATATTTGTGCTTACACTTATATTTGCATTAAATACATATATTTATAGGTGTGTATATGTGAGTTCAATGATCTTAAGACAAGTAAGAATTAATATTTAAGAGTAGAAAGCTTATATTATATCTAATTATATTTTAATGATAACATTATTATAAAGTAATAAAATTATTTTTTCAGTTTATGGTAATTGTGACATTGATACTTCTAGAAGGTCTAATGATCAAAATTATTAATGATGATCATATGACATTATTGCATTGAGCAGGTAGTATTTTTTCAAGATGGTGTCATATATTGAGATGTATATTACAATTGACATGATGAATTAGTAGCATTTACTTTCCTTTTGAGCGATACAGAAAATAATTATATAGTTAATGATACTGCTAGATTAAATAGAATCCTATCTTAGTTTACTTCCTTTTATGTAAACAAACAAAAGCATTGTGACATAGTCATAGTTAATAGAATATCTTTCTTATATCATCAATAAATAGGAGTTACATTGGGAGTGATGTTTTTCTTGTACCTTACATAAAGTTGACAAAAGCGATTTAAACAACCAATTTCAAAAGCTTTTTTCTAAGGCATCAGCCATTGTATATTACATTGAATAAAAATATTGGTACAGATCAGGTGGATAGAATGTCATCCAAGGCCATGACCCATGTCCCCTGCAAAGCCATTCAGCCAGTTTTGACCTAGATCTAATTACCATAAATTTATACACATTTGTTGTTTTTCTCCTTTTAGCTCTCTCAAACACCATGTGGACTTTAAAAAGGTTTTTCTTCACTTTGAATTTTTCTGTGCTTACACTGGCAACAGTAAATATGATAAGAGAACTAGAGAACCAACCACACATAGTTGGTTTAATCTTGTTAGAAATAGGAATGTCAAACAATCCTCTCCCTAAATACATAGTCTAGATCAGATTTCTAGGCTCTTGAATAATTATCCTTTTTCTGTAACAATTTAAGTTTGGTAAAAATAATTTTGTTCTCTATTAGAAATTTGTAATACTAACTAATATAATCCTGATGATGAAGGAAGAACTGCTGAAGAAGGTAGAAAAGTAGAAAAGGGGACCAGAGTAGTGGCACCAGTGGTAGGGCATTTGCCTTGTACGTGCTAACCTAGAACAGATGGCAGTTCAATCCCCTGGTGTCCTATATAATTCCCCAAGTCAGGAGTGATTTTTGAGTGCATAGCCAAGAGTAACCCCTGAGCATCACCGTGTGTGGCTCCAAAACAAAACTAAACAAAAGAAAAAAGAAGGTAGGAAAAACAAGGTAGAGTATTTAGAAATCTAAATTTTCTGTTGGATTGCACAATAGTTCATAAATGAGCACTTGAAAAGAAAATAGCAGGCCTTACCTGATAAGATCCATATATGTTAAATGAAAGACAGTAAAACTGACTTTAAGGTAAAATGTCTGAATAATTTTCATTCCAATGAGTTTGTATCTGAAATACAAAATTAATTTTTAAAATATATATGATTTTTCTACTCTGCCTTGGAAATTTTATTCCACAGAGTATCTTGATTTTACCCCCACATTTTAAAAATAATTTTTTTATTTAAGCACCATGGTTACAAACATGCTTGTAATTGGGTTTCAGCCATAAAATGGTCAACCCCCTTCACCGGTGCAACTTTCCTACTACCAATGTTCCCCATTTCCCTCCTTCACCCTGCCCCAGCCTATTTTCAACACAGGCATTGTATTTATCTCTCTATCATTGTCACAGTAGCTGTTAGTATAGTTATTTCTTATTTAATATCATGGGCTGATCCTTCTGGCTCTCATTTTTATTGTCTCTGGATATGATTACTATGTTGTCTTTTTTTTCTTAAATTCCATAGATGAGTGAGAGTATTTTGTGTTTATCTCTCACCTTCTGACTTATTTCACTCAACTTAATAGTCTCTGTGTTCATACATGTATAGGCAAGTTTTCTGGCTTCATTTTTAACAGCTGTGTAGAATTCCATTGTGTAGATGCTATAAGGTACCATTAATTACTTATAATGTTGTTTATATTAGTTTTATGCAAACACATTTGCATGAAACACATCACATCCACCTCCTGTCTGTTTTTTTCCACCAGTGTCCCAACGACTCCTCCCATTTACCCTCTCATTACACACGAAGGCTTAGTTCACTCACTTTTTATTACCTTTGTCCATTCTGAAATCAAACATTGACATTTTATAGTAAGTCACATTATTGGAATTATATTGAAAGATAAATTCACAATTAATTAAATGGTGCCATTAAGCAGAAAACAAATGTATAAAAAGAATACATAGAAGAATTCTGTTAGAAATAAATTGTAAAATTAGAGTGTACTCCTAAGGAACACATATAGCATGTTTTATAAAAATTGGTGCTTTGTAAAGTATTGCACTTTAGATCTTAGAAACTTACATTGTATTGCCAAGTACAACTTTACTTCATTCTGAGAATGACTGCACTTCACTTTTACTAGCTAGATATGTGATATCATTATACCCAGAAAGGCATCCATACTCATTCTCTGACACTATCAAATCAGAAAATACTCAAAAGACCAGGCAGTATTATTAGTACAGTACATAGAAAGAGTATAATAGAAATGTCTTCCATCAGAGAAATTTTGCTGAGGTTGAGATTCATAATTCCAGGTTCCTGACCTCAGAAGTGCCTCCAAAACATGGTCCCTGATCAGAGCCAGTCATGTATATCCCTGAACCTCCCAATCTCTGACCAGCACACCCCTGGTGGTAGCCAGTATCACCATGTCCAGAGCACTCTGTTCCACATATTTAGCTCATTTAATTGGGCTGAGAATGATTAAAAATCATGATCCATCAGCATGGCTTGGGACCATCTCCCTACCAAAGACTTCTGAGTATATTTTTGGTTTGGGTCCACACTCACCAGTGCACAGAGCTTATTTCTTATTCTGCTTGAAGGTCACTCCTGTTGGTTCTCAGAGGAGACTACATGTGGTGCTGGGAATCAAACCTAGATCAGCCATATGTAAGGCAAGCACATTACCTACTCTACTATCTCCCTGGCTGGGAATAATTTATTTTATTTCATTTTTATACAGGTACCAGGAAATTACAAAGATATTCATGATTGGATTTAAGCATACAATGTTTGAACTTCCCCCACTGTCCCCTTCCACTAATGCATCAATCTGCTTCTACAATGGTGCTGGTTGTGTGTGTATGTGTGTGTGTGTGTGTGTGTGTGTATACATACCCTTGTATATATACATAATATATATACCCTTGTATATATACATAATATATATACCCCCTATATATACCTGAGGCTTTAGGAGCAATAGAGATGGTGTATATATATGGGGATTTTGGGGGGAAGGGAATCCCAGCAGCACTCAGGGGTTACTCCTGGCTCTGCTCTCAGGAATAGCTCCTGGCAGGTTTGAGGACCATATGGGATACCGGGAATCAAACCCGGGTTCTTCCCAGGTCAGCCACGTGCAAGGCAAAAGCCCTACTGCTATGCTATTGCTCCAGCCTCTGGTTATATTTTTTAAAAAAATATGTGAGCATAATAGAGAAACATTGGTTGGTTCAGTTGGCTGAAAGAGACCTGGAAGAGATCAAGCCAAATGGTCAAATGGGTCCATGGAGCAGCCCAGAGTTTCAGACATTGTGCACCTCAATGTACATCAACTCATCTGGAATGTTCTTCATTTATGGAAGAGCCACATTTATTATTTCTGTATGTTAGCAGGATAATTAATTTTGTATAACACCTTATATCTAGACATATGCTTGAGACAACTCAAAATCTATGTTAATCAAAGCATACATGGCTGCTTCAGCTCACTCCAAAGAGAATCCTTCAGGAAAAAAAACCTCACTCCAGTTGTTTCTGCTTCCCTTTTATCGGCCCTTTCCTCAACAAAGTGGTAAGAGTTCAGCTGACAACAGGGTAAACATATTATTGTGTTATTGCTGGCTGATTGCCGGAGTTATTTTGGAGCTTCATAATTCATTTAAAGAGATTTTTGACATTTATGAAATGACTTCTATAATCAACTGACAGTGCAATATCCTATAATTGTTCAATTAAAAATGACTACTAGTGCAGTCATTTATTAGTAGAATCAGATAATTGTCTTGCCACTAAAGAGTACTTCTCACTTTGCACATCAAATGAAAATGTTTGAGTATAAATCTGTGACACAGCAGTCAAAGTCCTGGGGATTTTCAAGTGCATGTGTAATTATTACAGACCTCTGAAGTAAATATGGTTTAATGTGATAATCTTAAATGGATTGTGTGTGAGTCTTGCAAAATGCTTTTCCACTTAAACCAGAGCATCTGGTAGAATGGACAGAAGTTCAATTTCTACCAATATGAAGTTCATGATATTCCTCCCAACCAATAGTTCAACATGTATACCTAGGACACAGACCAAAGTGGCATTTCCGTAATCCTCATTTATCTTTTTTTCCTCCTGCAGATGAAACTGATTATCAAGGTAAGAAAACTAAAATGGCTGCATAGATAAATCCATTTTGATAGAATATTGCCCTCCTGGGATCAATAGCCAGAAGCTCTGATTTCTAGATAAGTGCATAGATAGGAATGAAAGTTTACAACAACAGAAATGTTTACATGCCTACAACACACACAATTTCAAGTTCTGAATTTCTCTGAAACACTTTGACTCACTTTCTCCCAACTCATGTATTAAGCCAAATCATAAATAGGTTTGATTAAATTAAAAAAAATTCACCACCACGCAAACAGAAAAGGTTCAGATCACTTAAAATCCCATGTAAAGAAATAACTTAACGGAGGAAACAGCACTCTCCCTTTACAGATAAGGATTTCTTTATTTTTCTTTGAAATCAGTATTGTGCTTCTTCCCACAGACTGGCAAAAACTCAAAATTTACATTCAAATAATGATAATTAAGGAAATTCAGAGCGGGCTCAACAGATGGAAGACATTACTTAATTTGAGGTTGCTACCAAACAGAATTTAGTGGTGTCATTCCAAAGTGGCAGCTTCATTTTCCTTTTTTTCAAATAAATCATCTGATTCCGTTGTTTGTTATTTTTCCATTTGATTTGCAGGGGGGGAAAAAAGCTTTTTTTTTTTTTTTTTTTTTTTTTTTTAATGCTGTCAGATTCAATCGCTCTCTCCCGCTTTCTCTTTCACCCACCGGCAAGGAAAGAGCGTTTGACTCACAGCTGCTTTGAGGCTTTTTTGTTTTTGTTTCTCTTCAAAAAAAAAAAAAAAAAAAAAGGGAATTTTTCTTCTTGTATGGATTTTAGAACGAGTTTTGATAAAGACAGTCCTGGCAGCTGGATGATAAATATTATTTTCTTAACCTGCCTAGCTTTGTCAGCCACCTGCGACTGCAGCCTGCCACACTCTGGCAGCAGCTCATTAACTTCGGTGCAGCTTCCCAGGAGTTTTCCTTGTTTGCTTTCACCTTGGGTGTGATGTCTCCTCTCTCAATGGTGCCTGCTCTGAGTAGGCCGAGCTGGGCCTGGCACCAGGAGCTGAGCATGCTTCAGGCAGCCTCCTGCTAAGGCTCAAAATCTCTCTTAAACGCATTAAGCAGCCCATTTTGGATTGATAGTGCCGTCATTATTCTGCTTCACCCTAAAAACCATCCTGGGGTAATTGGTGCCCAGGAAAATTACCCAGAGTCCTCCAGCACCTGGTAGTTAAGGAACGAGTCCAGGGAAAGATAAGTAAAGCAGGAGGAGAGGAAGAGAGAGAGAAGAGAGAAAATCAGCACTTATTTGATTTTAATCTTACCACTTTGCAAGCATTTAAATTGCCTTAATCAGGTGGTTGGCTTCCAGCCTAGCTGGTAATCTGTTATCAAATTTGAAACTAGATTTTTTAAAATGTCAGTGTAGGCTGAGAATTGAAGTCTATTAACAGTTATGAGCCTCCCTCCGAAACTTTCATCATCTATATATTAATAAGCCCGATTTTTTTTTTTACTAAGCTGTCAAATATTACTTGATTACAAGTCTGTGCATAAATGGATGGTAAAAGGGAGATTTAATTATTTATTTATTTATTATTATTTTTAAGCGGTAGGAACTCACCACACTAACATACTTAAGACTAAAATTCTTTCTACTTTTTTTTTCCAGAAGCAATAGCTGGAGTCTATGAAATAACCTTGATAAATGTAATTGAATTTTTCTCTGATAAGATTAACTAGTGGTAATTGTGAATGGGGAGGTCTGACCCACTCCAAATGAGATGTATGACAAGCTGAAAATAATCAATTTCTTTTCTTTCCTTTATTTGAGTCCAGATATGTTGGAGTTCCAGATATGGAAAGAGCAAATGGGGATTTTGCAGGATGTAACATTTGGGTCTGAAATGTTTTTGTATACACTGCTTATCTCCCATCTCTTCAGTGTGTCTAATTGTGCTGAGCTTGGTTTAAAATGAGATCAACACATTGAAAGCCCAGAAGGCTTAATTAAGGGAGGGACTTAAATGTACAAAAAAAAAAAGCGATTTATTTTTGACAAATGTGTCATAAATTTTACCTGCAATATCGTTCACTAAAAATACCGCAACTCTTTAGGCCCACTGAATTACCTATTTTCCCTTTTCTGTTTTTCCTTTTCCTTTCTTCTCCTTTAAGTGAGAGAAGGAACGAAGACGAAAAGGAAAAAAATAATTTTACTTTGAAAATCTTAATCACTGTGATAGCAGGGTTGGGTTGTGTCTTTTTACGATTCCTGTATGATTTGCATTTTGAGTTGAAGTTTTGTTCTTCACAGCACACAAGCCAGCAATCAGGAGCATATAGAAATGGCTTGATAGATTCCCCTTTTAAACATGCTTATAAAACATTTTGCCTATGTAGCTTTTTGTATTACACATTCCATGGGGTTTCTTCTCACATACCAATCAAGAAAGCATATCCCTTTTCATTCATTTTCTCAGAGTTTAAGATCTTAGAAACAAATATTAATACAGAAAAAAAGTTTTCAAATTGGCAACATTATTATAAGGAGTTTTATTTAATTATAATTTTATCTGACTATAGAATTTTAATAAATAGACCTGACCACAATTCTCTAATAATTTAAATTTCTAATGCCTCTCTAGTTTAGTAAAGGATTCTTTAGAAATATAAAATCAAGTAAAAATAAAACTAATTACATTTTTTAAAAAAAGCAGCTGTTAACCAAATACAGTGGAATATGAATTTTACTATCAATGTATGTAATGTATGAAATACATATGTAGTTCTATACATCTAAAGTACTTTGTTAAAATAAATCAATTTTGATTTTTTTATTTGTATGTATTACCAACATTCAAAACTTCTTTTATTATTATTTCTTTATAGGAAATTAAAACTATAAGTTAGCCTTAACCTTATAACCTTTGTATAAGGTTCTTTTCTGTAGAAAATATTCCATTATAACCTGGTCATTATAAATATGCAGATAAATTCAATATGTACTGATCGGGCATTTTACATATGAAGTTAGAGAAGTTTTAATTGCTAAAATCAGGTTCATGAAGGAATTTAGTGAGAACTGTAATAGATGTGTTTTCTTCTACAGATGAACCCAGATGTAAATAACACCTTCAAAATACAAAGATATTTGAACTTTAAACTACTACCACAGGGACTAATTCATGGTCTCTCTAAATTGTAAATTTTAAAGTTAAGTAGTATTTGGAATTATGGTCAACATTTTAGATTTTCTGGTCCATACTGATGTCAAAGTCCTGTCTGGCTCTGTCTATTAGAATCTTCATATAAGATTTCTTACTTCATCTGCTCTTACGATTTACCATCTCCAAATGTAGAAAACGGCATTTCAAACAGGTTTCTCATCGAGCATTAGAGTAGTTCATTTGATAGAAAAGTCAAAAGAATGACCAGAGAAAAATAATTTTTTACTTGCATACTTAGAGATAGAAAGACCACATTCAATCATTTGTTTTTTGCATTAAAATTGGGATTTTAGTAATATTTCAGAGTATAAAATTAGATGCATTATAAAGAGCAGCATGCAGTATCAAAGCTGTATACAAAATATTTATGTAGTCATGGCCAGGATTGGGGTCAGACTCAGGATATACTTTAAAAGAATTATAGAATACACTACTGCACACATCACTTTGGGTCTTGAAGTTTATTATATAAAACCAAATATTATAAATCTAGCAACTTTTTAGTAGAGCATTAAAATACGTACCTAACATAGACAAAAGAAACAGGGAAATAGAAAGCTCAATGGATGAGTGATATGGCTCAACTAGTAAAACACATATGTGGTAGGTTCTGAGTTTGATCCCTGGTACTGCATGTTTTCTGAGAGGACCACTGAGTATAAACCTGGTGGCCTCCAACCACTGCTAAGTCCAACAATGAGCCTCCGAAACCAGGTTAAGCACTTTCGCTTTCAAAGCTTTCACCACTATGCATATACTCAGTGTTGCCCCATTTGTTGGGTCTCGTTTACTCCTTTGTTGATTGTGTATCCGCAAAGAGCTCCCAGAATGAGAAATTGATTCCCATCCTCTTGTTCCCTTTTGGGGGAAGATCTTGGTAATATTTATCCGCAGCAAATAATCCACACAGACAGGAGGGTTAAGGGGTAAAAGATTTGGCGAAGAGAGTCCTTTGTCAGCCTGCTGCTAGCTCCAAAACATACCTAGAGCCAGCCAGTCAACTCTGGCAAAAGACCCTGAAAACCTCGCCCCAAACTATTTATTCGGCTCTCAACAGCGCCCCCACCTGGAAGGTCAAGGTGGGACAACAGGCAGATAATCATATGGAAATATTTTCATATACAACACTCAGCACTATTAGAGGAGAAAGCTTTGGGACATTGGTGATGGGATATAGCACTGGTGAAGGGGAGTGTTCTTTATATGACTGAAACTCAACCACAATCATGTTTGTAATCAAGGTGTTCAAATAAAGATATTAAGTAAGAAAATTTAAAACTAAGTACAATCTAGAACTCTTTATTTAAGGAATGAAATTTTCTTCCTCTAATATGTTGTTACCCACTATTTTTCTAGTCCTTTAAATTTTATTGGGGTAAAATAAGAATGATATATGCACTTACTTTTTATTTATTTATTTTTATATTGGGGCCACACCCAGCAGCACTCAGTTATTATTTCTGGCTGTGTGCACTCCAAAATTATGCCTAGCAGGTTCAGGGAACCATATTGGATGCTGGGGATTGAACCTAGGTTGGCCACTGCAAGGCAAATGTTTTGCCCACTCTGCTATCACTCCAGTCCTGGTACCTACCTTTAATATATTAGTATTTAACTTGGGAATATAGATAGGTAAATAGATAAATGATCTGAATGGATGCAAAGTATTCTATTTAATAGAGAACAGAAGCAAAGTTCTTTGATAGAACAAAGAAAAGTCTCAATTCTACTTGACAAACTTAGGCAAGTAATAAACAGATTATTTCTTGACCCAGAAGAAGCAAACAATTATTGAAATAGTATGAATTAAGTGTGTGACTTTTTTTGTTTTTTTTTTTTGTTTTGTTTTGATTTTTTGGGTCACACCCAGCATCGCTCAGGGGTTACTCCTGGCTCTATTCTCAGAAATCACTCCTGACAGGCTCAGGGGACCATATGGGATGCCGGGATTTGAACCACCGTCCTTCTGCATGACAGGCAAACACCTTACCCTCCATGCTATCTCTCCGGCCCCAAGTGTGTGACTTTTAATGAAAATACAGAACTAAGGTGAAAGGAATATGCCTCTCTTATAGAATTTTATATAGGCAACTTTTATGATTAATTATAGTGATAAAAATAATCTATTTTATATAGTATGCACCAAGGTTCTTGCATTAATTCTGTTGCTCCTTATAACAAGCATTGAGTTTTGTGTATGAGGAACTCAAGCCATCAATAGGCTAAAAGTTCAAGGTCAGGTAACAGAAATAGAGGATGGAGAGCTGATCAGAACTTAAGCACTTATATTCTGAACTCAATAAAAGAAGACTTATTTTCAACAGTGTGTTTTAAAAAGGACCAATACTAAGCAGTCTATTTGGAATTGTGTTTTTATCCTTTTTTTAATATCTTAAATGTCTAGAGTAATTGCCTGTTGTCCAAGACACCACACTCTTTGTGTAATATGAAGTTAGCTGGTTCTACACTCCACAGCAATATATCCTTGAGAGCAAATAAGAACTAGCTGACTTTATTCCTCAGCTTTTGACAACCTTTATTATTTCATTTATCTGCTATTCATAGCAAGATGTAAACATCTTACTTCCCAGTGTGATCCTCATATCAACAGTGGGTCAGTTTAAAATATTGGGAATCAATATGTTATAAAACATCAGCCACTACTAAAAAGGCAGGCACAGAGGAAATTCATTGAGTGGCAAATAAAAAATAAACATTAACAGGTAAAAATGTAATAAGGTAATAAATAAAATCAGGGAATTAAAAAAAACTTCTTAACCCAAAAAGCAATTTGACAAGTAAGATATACCTGTATTAAATACAAAGCCACTAACAGTACAGGGAACAATGAATTTTTCATGCAGGTAGACAGAACAATTCTTTTCTAAATTTAATAGACAGAATACATGACATCAGTGCCATTGATGGTAGGGTCTGGGACTCAGGCAGAAAGGAGCACAGAGTCTTAGTGAAGACATTAGTTAGCAGAGGCTCGACATTTTTTTTATTGATTTATGTAGACACATAAGACTCAATGTTTTTAGAAAGGGGATCTCTTTTATCCTGGAGAGATGTACATATATTGCTTCTTTGTGAGGTACTTGGTTCTGTTTCTATTATTTTTTTTAAGTTTCTTACCTTCTTAAACCTCTCTCAAACTTGTCCAATCTGGTCCTGCTGTCAGTGTGTGAGACATCATTTTAGAGACCTATCATTGGACCTACACTTCTCTAGAAATCTTTCCAAAAAGGGACAAAGGAAGTAGGACACTGAATTCCTTTGGGGCTGCTTAAAATTTAATGTGCAATAGCTAACAATCCAAAGAGGGCAGATAATCTTCTTGATTCATGCTGCTGAGATAAAGCAGTCAGAGAGACAGTGGTGCAGGACAAGTGATGCCTTGGTCTTGATGTCCTTCTTATTCAGCCAGTGAAAGTTACAAAGCTCACTTTCACATACTTGAGGGCTTGACAGTTACCCTTCTATCATAGTTGATGGAGGGCTGGAACACATTGAATGTAGTAATAGTTTTCCATATGAACATCTCTCTCTCTCAAACCTGGGCATGTGCAAGGCAACCTTGGCCACTGGACTGTCTCTCCAGCTCCACGTAAGCAATTCTTTTTCCAACTATGTTTCTTTTTGTTTCTGAAATAAATACAGTAGCTATGAGACTCAATATGTATTAGAAATGTAGTAGCCAAAGGAATGAGGCCTGAAGTGTGCAAAACCAGGGACCAACGAGTACTCACAAGATATTGTTTGGTTACTATTGTTGACAGAATATTTACACAGAGCTCCAGAACCATAGATACATATTCATTCATTCATTCACATGTTCATTTAATTTATATTTTGAGCTACCATCATGTCTATAAGGCATTATGCAAATTTCTTGGGGAAATAGAACTCCTATCCTCAGGGCTCTTATACTTTAATGGGTAACAGCTGTGTGTGCATGTTACATCTTTAAATATGATGCTTTAAGGAGTATAGGAGGTCTCTGGATAGTGTAGCAAAAAATGGTGATAAAGGCTAAAAGTTTGGGCTTTGATAGAAATGATAAGGAAATTATGATGACACAAAACTTTTGCCTTTATGAAGATTAGGAAGTGTCAAAACAAAACTATAAGCAATAATTGTGGATTACCTTTTATGAGAAAAATAAACAAATTTATGTTTGAGCAGTTTAGACAGCCAGGTAGGGAATAGGGACAAATAAAATTACAGTTAAAGTTCTGAGTTAAGACATAGTCTTAGACACGGTCTGAGACTTTGTTGTACAATACTCTGGGTGATGCTAGCAGAGAGAAATGAATTTGGTAGAAGGATGTGGGAAAGTCTACGTTTATGACTTAAAGTCAGAATATTATTAGTGTATTTTAGACAAAATGAAGACTGGATTTCAAGTTAAGTGATGAGAAAAGTCATGGTTATTCTCTAATATAAAACGTTGGTCAATGGCTAGGCCATAGGTTCAGATGTCAACTCTCCCTCAGAAAACCCCTGATTATGGAAATGTAAATTTCAGATACCTGACTCTGCCTTTACGGGGTGATAATTGGATATATAACCTAGCAGTGGTATCAACCTATAGAAGATAATGGGGAATCTAGTGTTGGATGAAATAACCCAAAGATGGTATGGAAATGCAAAATGGCTGTGTTAGGACTATATATTAAATTGATTTTTTATTTGATTTTAAATTTGAGATTTAAAAATTGTTGATATAAAAGACTTAAAAACTTAATGCTAATGTCAATAGACACAAGGATTTAATATTTTTATTCAGAAAGAATATAATCTACAGTGTCAAGAATTTTAAGAAGAATAGAGAGAAAATAAAATGCTTCAAATGACTTGTGAGATGTATTAGTTAGGAACCGTTTAAGGTAGGAATATTACCATAAAAGGAAAAAAATTAAAATAATGTAATCAATTTATTTAATCACCATGTTTTTAAAGGATTTTTATAATACATCATTTATTATTTCATAATTTCAAAGTTATTCATGGTTGAGTTTCAGTCATACCATGTACAACACCATTTACCAGTGCATATTTCCTTCCATCAATGTCTCCACTTTCCCTCCCAATCTCTCCCTGCTGCTGTGGGAGACATATTTTTTCTCTTTCCAAAATTAAGGACATTTTTATAGTCACATCTAGTCCATCCTTTATGGAAAGTGATATGGATATTTCTCCAAAAACTGGAAATTGAGTTCCCATATGATCCAGCTATACCACTCCTAGGGACATACCCTAGGAACACAAAAATACAATACAAAAATCCCTTCCTCACACCTATATTCATTGCAGCACTATTTACAATAGCCAGACTCTGGAAATAACCAAGATGCCCTTCAACAGATAAATGGCTAAAGAAACTGTGGTACATATACACAATGGAATATCATGCAGCCATCAGGAGAGATGAAGTCATGAAATTTTTCTATACATGATATACATGGAATCTATTATGATGAGTGAAATAAGCCAGAGTGAGAGAGATAGATGCAGAATTAGTCTCACTCATCTATCAGTTTTAAGAAAAATAAAAGATTTTTGCAATAATTCTCAGAGACAAAAGAGAGGAGGGATAGAAAGCCCAGCTCATGACATGAAGCTCACCACAAAGAGTGATGATTGCAGTTAGAGAAATAGCTACATTGACAACTATCATAACAATGTGAATGAATGAGGCAAGTAGAAAGCCTATCTCGAGTACAAGGGTGGGGTGGAGAGGAGGGAGATTTGGGACAATGGTGATGGGAATGTTGCACTGGTGAAGGGGGGTGTTCTTTACATGACAGTAACCCAACTACAATCATATTTGTAATCAAGGTGTTTAAATAAAGATATTAATAAGAAAAAATAAAGATAATGAAACAAAATCATATAAAAATAATGGATAGACCAGGAGGCCATGCTGAATTTTCTAAGCATAAATCTATACTACTGATAGGAAGAACAGGACAGAACTATATACCTCAAATACTCATATGTAAGGCTGAAGTAATTCCATTTACGTATTTATTTTGTCATGGGATTTTCTAATCAGATGTGCTGGGGAGATATTCTTCTATTCAGTCTTTATAGAGGAAATACTTAAGTCGAGAACAATTTAAAACAGTAGGTTCATGTTGGCTTCAATGATCTCCATTGTGTTGCCTGTTCTACATCCTAAATTCTTATTTATTTATTTTGTTCTTTTGGGACACAGCTGGTAATGTTGAGTGCTCTCTCCTAGTTAGCTCTGTGCTCAGCAATTAGTCAGTTCTTAGGGACCATATAGGATCAAACATAGATTGGCTGCTTGCAAGGCAAGCATCCTATCTGTTATACTATTGCTCTGGCCTTGAATCCATTGTTCAAAGCAGCTAAGCACACCCCCACCACATTAGTTATTCACCCAAAGTATATGTTAAGCGCTTTTGAAAATTGCTTTTCAAAAATCTAGACAGATTATTCGAATGGAATCTGGTCTTCTATTCACAAAGATCTATTTTGTACATTCTACTCAAATTAGAGCTACAATCTTGACCAAGTTTATAGAATCTACTTGAATCAGAATAAACAAGTATCCCTACCTCCAGCTTCTTCTCTATGTAATTTATCCTAATATCTGATAGTGTTTTTTAAAAAGTAATGCAAATATGGTGATTTATTCCTGGATCCTCTTCACTGGAATTAAGTTCTCATACCTATTCTTACTTATAAATTCCTGCAGGGTAGAGTACTCACCAGTCCGTGACCTCATTTTCCACCACTTTCTCTCTTGCTTATAACGCTTACAGCTAAATTGACCTTTTATTTTCTTAGAACTCACCAAGTACATTCTTGTCTTAAGGATATTTGTACCAATTTTCTTTCCAAATTGGAATGTTCCTACAACTTATCTTTGCATCTCTAATATTTTCTTATGCTTCAACTCCCATCTTAAAATCTACCTTCTTTTTTGTTTACTTTTTAGTTTTGGGGTTATTCTGAACTCTACATTTAAGAACCATTCCAGGTAGTTCTTGGGGAACCATATGAAATGTCAGAGATTGAACCCAAGTATACCATAAACAAGGCAAATGCCATACTTGCTATACTAACCTTGCCCTTCAAAATTTCTCACCTTAAAGATAATTTTATTTATCACTCTATTTGATGTCCTTTATCTCTACATAACCTTGTAAATCTATTACCATTGTACTCTTTTTGTCAAAATGCACTAGTTTATAATAAATTACACAATAAAAGCAAATAATACCATTCTTAGTATTTCTCTCATTATTTTATCTTTTTCCCAAAGATTATAAAATCAATGCAGGCAGGAATCATTCTGCTTTGTATAAAGTACCGTTGCAGTTATCCATAGAAAAATTTCTAAATAAATGCCTACTATATAATCCAAAATTTCTGCTCATAAAATAAAGAAAAATGAATGAAAGATTATTCTACTAAATATAACTGAATGCATAGATTCAATTCTGCCTATCCTGTACAGACATTAAAGGACACTTTTAATTCAATACCTTAATTTAAACAGTACATAAAATTTTCTAATTTTCCTTCTTGAAATTCATTCAACCTGAGTTTCTGAAGCATTATACATTTATGATATTATCATATCCTGGTATACTGACATTCATATTCAATTATCTTTTTCTCTAATGATTTCTTAAATTTTCTTTGCTCTTCAACATCTCTTAAATATTAGCAATTCTTGGAGATTTAGTCTTTATCTTTAGTACTCATACTCCGATTCATGTTTTTAAGATACTTGAACAGAGCTAACAGCTTTATCTTATCCTATAGGATAAATAACTTTCAAACATCTCAGCACATATATTTTCTCATTATGTGGTTTAAAACAATCCAGCCCACTATTTCTAAATCTGTGTTTCTAAAATTAAGATTTTGAAAATCAAGGCTGAAAAATAGTACAGTTTAAGTCCTGGCATGTAGGATATTGTGAGTTTCTCCAGGACTGATTCCTAAATGCAGAACCAGGACTGAGTTTAGAAAACTGTCACATATAACTCAAACTCCACTGCCAAAAAAAAAAAAAAAATTAAGCATCCAATTTTCCTTATATTCCAACCCTGTTTTATTTTTATATCTCTCATTCTATCAACATCCTCTAGTTTTCTTAATTATCTGTTCATTCAATTATTATTTCACTAAATATTTATAGTGATTTATAAGGGCCAGAGCAATAGTGCAGTGAAGAGGGCATTTTCCTTGCAACTGGCAAACCGAAGTTTGATCCCCTGCATTCCATATAGTCTCCTGAGCATTGCCAGGAGTGAATCTTGAGCACAGAGCCATATGTAACCTCTAAACACCTACAGGAGTGGCCCCCAAACCTGCAAATAATGTATCCAGTGAGTTCTACATGTTGGCACTATTCTGGGAATGAGAATAGGTTTGCAAATATAAACATTTGCAAATAAAAAGTAGAAACATAGCACCTCTAAAAAGTTAGATAGTTCAGCAGAAAGTTAATTGCTTTGCATGAGATCAGTTTGGTGTGATCTTTAACATCCCAAGTATTGCCAGGAGTAATTCCTGAGTGCAGAGCAAGGAAAACTTCCTGAAAATGGTTGAGTGTGCTCCTTAAAACAATCAACAAACAAACAAAAAACTCTAAACTACCAAAAACACAAGAAATCCTACTCATGTTTCATATTAAAATCCTAATCATCCTAATTCTAATCATCAAAGTCCTTTGATTTCTTCCATTTTCTTTCCAGATGGTAATAGCATTATACAAACTTTTGCTTAGCAACTTTCTTTGTTAGTCTCCTTTTTCATTCAATTTCTACCAATGGGATTTTAAGTTCATATCATCTCTCTCATAGAATAATATTTAGGTAATTAATCTGCTTCTAAACTACCCTATAATCCAAGTCCACTGAGATATCAGGTAAGTTATTCTGTAATGAAAGAGTTATCATGAGACCATTCTAGATTCAGCAGACCTTCATCCCTACAAAATTATTGTCTTGTCTATATATCTACCAAAATCAAGTCCAGAAAACAGGCCAAGTCAAAACCAGAATTATATGAAATTGAGAAAAAAGCCTTCAGTGATCACTCCAAATAATACAAAGTTTTCATTACAGCAAATTTTTATTATATGAAATGTGTCAGGCATCAGCTGGAATAGACCAAGCAGATCCAATCAATTTATGTCTGTATTTTTTATCGAGAAATACTACTTTCATTTTCTGTCATTCTTTGCACATGTTATTTGTTCTATATTAATAAATTATTAAATTGATAAGTTTAATTTTAATATTTTGCCTGATAATTTATTAATACATATAGAAAACAGTTCTGTAATAAAAATTTGTATAGGCCATGATATTTCTACTAAATATGTGTGATATGTCTGGATAAATTTATATATGTAATTCTCACTTTGTCTCCATTTTCTTTTAGAAAGTCTTTATAGGAAAAAATGGACTGTCTATTAAAGCAGCACATAATTTGTCTCAATTATTACCTAATTAGCTGGCCAAATAAAATCATTTAAATTTAAATAAGTTACTTATAAAATTATTACTTCTTTTGAACTCAAATCTCTCTTGTTACTATGATATTTATTTTTCTAACTGGCAGTAAGAACTGTATTGAAGCACAGACTGTCTTATTTGAAAGACATCTTAACAAAAGTTATACCACTCATTCTAGCCATTTTTTGGTTGGTAGAATCAATAAGCATATCTATCAATCAAATATTTATTAGATGCCAACTTGAGCCTGGCATTGATCCAGTCCTATGCATTAGTCAAACAATAAGGACTCCAAAAAGAATGTGATCAATTCAGAATTATAAGATATGTTTATCAAAATATTTTATTTTTACCAGTATGATTATATGTGTATTTTTAGATAAAAAATCTTTGTAAGAGGCATTATTTTTTAGCTTGAAGGAGAAAAGAATTATTTATATTCTAGCACTGTACAAATTTTCATGGTATTCAGATCTCTTAGGGGAAATCAATTTCCAAGAGCTTTTGTGATGTTTGGTAATTTTCTATAATTATTCCCTATTGAAGTAAAGAACCAGTGATTCTGCCTCCCAGTACATCATTGGGTCATTGTGCCATCTTAAGCGGTCTCTAGGAGTGCTTGTTTGGGAAGAACTAATTCTGAGCTTAGAGCTCTTTTCCAGTATGCTGCACACCCCATTGTCATGTGATTCTGCTTTTAAACACAACATCCACTTGAGCTCTGAACTTGAGAGTTCATGTAATCCTGGTAGAGCTTAGTCCCAGGAGACCAAACAGAAAGTCAATGGCGCTATCCTTTCACTAAATCAACAAAGAACAATTACTGAAGGTTAACCAAAATCTTTATATAGAAAACATCCACTCCATTGGGATTCCCAGATTGTACGTATTGTAGATTCACATATTGAATTAATAGATAAAGATAAAATAAATCTTGTGACTATTTTGCAGAGTTCTATGTGACTATAAGATTTAAATTTAAATCGCCATTTCTCCCCCAAAGTCCAATAAGCAGAATCTTGTGTATGCCTAATTCATTCATCATTAAACAACTTTTAATAATGATAATGTAAAGAATGTTGATTTGCACAGACTAATTATTAATTATTAATAATTATTAATAATAATTATTATTATTATTATTATTATTATTATTATTATTATTATTAATAAGCTAATAATAATTTCACAGGAGTCAAAAATAAAAGTTAGTCAAGAAAAACCATTTGGTGGGGGGAACCAAATGAGTAATAGTGAAGTGATAGGTCTTTTATCTTGTAATTGATCTACCTAATTCAATGCCTTGTATCACAAATGATCACTTTCCGCCCAGGTGTTATTTCTGAGCAGAGTCAAAAGTAAACTAAGTACTGTCAAGCGTACCCTTCCATAAAAAAGAAAACAAACAAAAAACCCCACTTAATTTACTTACTCAGATTATTTGTACACTATTTGGAAAACAAAATTATCTAATATCCTTGTCTCAAACATTTGAGCTCACTTTTCTACATTGCTCTAATAAAGATTGATTTCACTTGTTTATTTAATACTCTTCAGATAATTCAAAGATAAAATCTCAAGTAAACTCTCAATAAACATAATTTCAGGACTTTCTTATTTTAACTTTTATTTTGTTCAGCATTACCATGGGTTTTTGCCAAAGCTCCATTTTTCTGTGAGCTTTTAGGATACTATATTAAACTAATTATTTTAAATATATTGATTATATTGGTTACTATTTCTTCTTTTTTTGTTTGTTTTGGTTTTTGGTTTTTGGGTCACACCCAGCAGAGCTCAGGGGTTACTCCAGGCTCTACTCTCAGAAATCATATGAAACGCCCACGTATGGTCTGTCCTAGCCTAGCGAGGGCAAGGCAGAAGCCTTACCGCTCTGGCCCCAGCATTGCGAGATATTTTAAACTTACATGAAGTGTTCCTAATTCCACATTATAGTCTTAGGAGGTAACGATTAATATATTTCATTTTCTATCTTCTATCTCTCTTTCCTTGTGATGATCAGGAATCTTACACACTTGGTTGCAGTGTGCTGGAGGGTGCATACTTTTTAGCACTAATATCACATTCATTGCCTCATGCCTGCAAAACAGATGCATCATAACTGGGTTTTGGGTATTAATAGTAAGACTGAGCACATAGCCAGAAGTAACCCTTGAGCATCATTGGATGTGGCCAAGAAATAAAAAGAAAAAGAAAGGAAGGAAGGAAGGAAGGAAGGAAGGAAGGAAGGAAGGAAGGAAGGAAGGAAGGAAGGAAGGAAGGAAGGAAGGAAGGAAGGGAGGGAGGGAGGGAGGGAGGGAGGGAGGGAGGGAGGGAGGGAGGGAGGGAGGGAGGGAGGGAGGGAGGAAGTAACAATCTGGCAATGCTAAAGGCCCAATACTATTATCTTCAAGGAACTTATAATATGACTAATGAGATAACACCAAAGTATAAGTTATAAACCAAGGAATGGGTAGGTAAATGTCTATCTTTTTCTTCCAGTTACATATGTGCCTTCTTTAGATATTCACCTTAAAAAATTAAAAAAATGACACTAGAGAGTATATGAATCTTTTTTGGGGGAAGGGGGGCACACCCGGCGGCGTTCAGCGATTACTCCTGGCTCTTTGCTCAGAAATCGCTCCTGGCAGGCACGGGAGACCATATTGGATGCAGGGATTCGAAACAACATAGGTCCTGGTCGGCCACTTGCAAGGCAAACTTTGCCCTACCGCTGTGCTATCTCTCCGGCCCCTGAATCTTACTATGAAAATAATATGCCAGACTATCACTGCTATTTAACAAAACAATTTTACGAATAATAATTAAAATAACGATGTGAAGATGTGTACTCACCTCTGTTTTTCATCATATGTCTATTTTTTGAAGCAATCATGAATAACTTGTACATCAAGAATAAATTCATTCAAAAAGTTTAGGAAAGTACATTGAGTTAAATAGAAAGTGTTTTCAATTATACATACATCAAGAGTCAAATTAATTTCCTTTCTTAGTACAGAAAAAAACAGGGACATATAATCTAGCCATGTTTCTAATAGAACCAGAACATACTCTGCCATTCCTGGAAGCTCGACCCTCCTACCTGTCTGACCTGAAACCTGTGTTATTCAGTGGAGTCAGTTGTGTAAGGCCTTCGTCTTTTTTACTCCATTGTGACCAACGAAATCAGCATTTGTTAACAATTTTCCAATATTTTCCAACCCAATTTCTTTCATGTGCTTCCCCATCTACCACTCACTGAGTGTTCCTTAGCTTCCTGCAGGTAATTTTATTTTTTCCAAGTATATTTGCCTTTTAATGAGAAGAATGTGTAAACGAGAATGGAGCAGCCATTAGAAGTGGTGGTCACAGAATCTCATGAAGTTCAATCTGCCTGTGTCAGAGCAGGCAAGTTGCTGGACATTCCAGTCCCCTCGACTGTAGAATGCTAAGTAGGAATGAAAAGCATAGCTGCACTGACACTGGATAAGTCGTTCCTGACGTAAAACATCTGAATTCATTTATTGAAGGTTTCAAAGATATATCCTGTAAACCAATATATCATCTACTCTGCCTGCCTTCCTACCCTACACCATAATCTTTCCATCAACATTTCCATGTAAATAGCACACACTGTTTTTTAATTGGTTTGTCTATAGTAAATAAGTGCTATTGTACAACACGTGTCTTTTTCTAACTTGGCCTTAATTAGAATAATGTGCTCTGACTCCATTCGTGCTAGCCCAAATAACAGCATATCATGATTTGGTTAGAGTTGGTTGTGTAGATGTTCTGATTTTATTTATTTATTTAGTGGTGATAATTGGGTTTATTCCTATATCTGACGATCATATAATTTTGTAATAAATACTGGACTATGTATATACGATTGGACTGCGATTTTCTTTTTCATTGGGAATTTACCCAGAAGTGAAATTGATAGATAACATGATCCTAAAACCTAAACCTCCAGGCTGGTGAGGTGGCGCTAGAGGTAAGGTATCTGCCTTGCAAACACTAGCCAAGGAAAGGCCGCGGTTTGATCCCCCGGCGTCACATATGGTCCCCCCAAGCCAGGGGCAATTTCTGAGCGCTTAGCCAGGAGTAACCCCTCAACCCCAAAAACCTAAACCTCCTCATTGCTTTCCATTGTGGTAGGACAAAATTATAGTTCCAATCAACAGTGTAAAAGGCTTTTATTCTTACCAAAGTCTAACCAACATCTGTTATTTATTGTCCTCTTGGTAATAAACATTTTTTAGATATAATGTGATATCCCAAAATGTCTATTTGCATTTCCAGGAGGTGGAGTGATATTTTGAGACTCAACCTGTACCTATTAGTCATTTAAACTCCCCTTTTTACATCACATTTGATGTTTCAGAAAAAGGAAATATAAAAGATATATTTGGAATTGTTTCATTTGTGCAAAGGACAATTTATCCTTTTCTTTGCCCTTACTCTTGAATACAAGTTAGCAAGTGTAACTATCATGTAGAGAATGAAAATTATTAGCTAATTTAAAACAATATGAAACGTGACTATGATGTAATCATAAATGTTTATAATTAACTAAAAATCAAGAATTTTATGTCTATTATAATTCATAGTCCCACCATGCTAACTTCCCATCATGAATATATCACTGAATTCAGAATTTGAAGAATATGTTCATGAAGTGCTCTGGAAATTCAGGCAGAGTATGAGTCTATACTCTGTTGGGGGTTGGTAACCGCAAGATAAGGGGTTTGCATTATCAGGGCACATGATCATTACTCTCCTCTTCATTTCTCTTTTACACTTTTTCTGTTGCTTCACAGTTAGCTATAAAAGGCCCCACAACAAGGCAAAACTTTCTGTTGTGTTTGACTTCTCTGTGAAGCTGAATGCACAGAGCAGCTATGTTCTGTTTATACATTGAGCGAAGATTAGACAATTTACATGATATCCTCTGCCCCTTTTGGGCTCTTGAATGTGTTTACATGTAAAGTAAAGAAAAATATTAGATATAACAAGAATGAGCTATCAAATTGATATTTTCTGACCTTTCAAAATGGAAAACACACCTTAAATTAACAACATGTATGGAATAAATGCAATGAGTTATGCCCTTTGACTTCAAACTATTTGCTTTCTAGATATGTGTGTATGACCATCAACTTTCTGGCAGAAATCCTAATACTAGGACTTTGAAAATCCCCACAGTAAATGCTTGGCTAAATAGCAAGAAAGGATAAATGATCTTTTCTCTTAAGTGAGTGCTGATCCTAGCAGCAGTTTCTTCATTTGTTCAATGCAATGTCATCTACCTACCATCACAACTGGGCAAAGGTCATGCATCAACAAGATTTATCTATGTCTATGTTTATTCACAGCTAGAAGTAGGCAGGAAGTATAGTTGAAAAGGACAAAAAATGAGAAAAAATTCACAAAAAGGAGGGAGGATTTCCAAATAATATTTGAACATTATTCATCCTGTTCAGATCCAAAATAGATGAGCTTATTGAAATCAGGTCATCTGTGAGAGGAGCAATAGTGCATAAGCAATAACTAAGGCAGGACAAAAGTATAAAGGAAAAAGGTCATAGGATAGATAATATTTTGTGATTGTTCACTAATAAATTATAATAAAGTATATGAAATAGGGATTTTTGTGTGTACCTCATGTGCAATACAAAACCAGTCAATTCCTAAGAAATAGGAAAATTATATCTCCAAGAGATAATTCAGGAAAACAAACCTAGGCATTCATTTAGGTGACAAATATAATCCAGCACAGGAAGTTAAAATAATTTTTCACAGAGCATCCATAGAATACTTTTACAAAAGTTTGATTATATTATATTTTATTTTATAGAAATAAATATATCTTTAAAATGTTGTTGATAAAGTGAATCTTTATTTTTTTATTTTAATTATGAAAGCAAGAATAGAATCTCAAAAATTTAGTAGGGCACACTTACTAAAGTTAGTTCTATAAATTCCAAAATCTTTTAAAAATATCTACAGAAAATGTTGCCACACTAACATTAACAATCAATATTGTACAAATATTCTTGGCAATGTTCCAAGTAGCTAGGCTTAAAGAAAAGGAAATAACATTTTAGTAAAAAGTTCAGATTATTTCAAATAATTTCTACTATTTTTCAAAATCACCCAAAATTACACAATAAAATGCCATTTATTTTGACTTATAAGACCTTTATCATAATAGCTTATAAAAAGGCTGAAGTAAAATATAAAACTCATGTAGATTAATGTTGGAAAATATTCAAATATAAGAGAGTTTCTTGATGCACAGCAATAAATATGCTTTGCATATTTACTTTTGTTGAAACTTCTGTAACTATAAATAAAATTATAAGAAAATTTGCTCTGAGTGCTGATTTAATAAGCAGAATTTTAGAACACTATTAAGTAGGTAGAATAAAATTTCTCTGATGTGATAATCTGTTGATTCATGTTAAAAATACTCTGAATTATCAATTTTGTAATGGTAAATTGCTGTATAGCGTTTTGAACCACATCAGTACTTGTAGACATCAAGGGCATATCACTTGTCCCAATACACAAAATTCTGTCAGTTCTAGCCTGGGTAAGAGGGCAGAACTGGATTTCTAAAACCAAAAAGGAATGGATTGTGTGCAGTCAAACTAAGTTTTAAAGCTGAAATAACTCCTTTCAAGTTGATGCTGCCTTTCTACAGGCCATGAAATTCCAACCAAGCACGGCCAATTCTAGGGATTTGGAACAAGTTGTTAAAAATCCTAGTGTGTGTCTTTTAAGTGTATTCATATATTTAAGTTTTCTTAATTCCAAATGAAACTTTAATGTGTAAAACTTAAGGACTAGAATTTATAAATTTTATGATGTTATTAGTTATAGTATTAGTAAACTGTTATTCTATATTTATGTTTAAACTGATGAAAAAAGACACAAATAGGAGTGGTAAAGAATCGTGACTGGAATGTAAATATTTCTTACTAAGATAATATATAAAAAATTGTACAAGCAAATGAACCCCCAAGCTTTGCTTAATAAATAAATGCAGCATGGCACTTAATAAAGAAACAATTGTAAAAAAATTGTAAAGAAAAATTTTATTCAATCTACGACTCACCTATTCACTCTAAAGTGTAATTGTCAGCTTTATTTTTCTATTCAGAGTAAGCATTGTATCTTTGGGATATTTACAATTTGTGCAATTTATTGAGACAGATCCAATTCCTTTTTTATTTGTTTTCCCAAAGCATCTATTTTTTTTTACCTTTGCTGACCATTGCAAAATCATCCTCACTAATGTTTATAAAATACTGTATTATTGTTAGATATCGAATCCAAATGCAAACACTGCAGGTTCTAACAGATAGGAGCTTGATGGAATCTGTCTTTAGATTGCTGCTGTTTGGACTGCCTAAGCACAGATCCCATAAAAGTCAGTGACATGAAAGCATGGACAGGAAGACAGGTGTGTGTGTCTGAGTGTGCAAGATGTGCTAATTATTTATCTATGTGACTGTGATATGTACTGATTCCCTATACACATGCACACATGTAGAGACAGATGTTTGAGAGACTGAGGTAGAAAGAGACAGAGAAAGAGATTCCAGTTATGA
Source organism: Suncus etruscus (assembly GCF_024139225.1). Lineage (NCBI taxonomy): Eukaryota > Metazoa > Chordata > Mammalia > Eulipotyphla > Soricidae > Suncus > Suncus etruscus. The sequence goes on from NC_064858.1 coordinate 31,171,679, forward strand.
AAACTAGTCTAAGAATTCAATTTAAAAACATGGCAGCTTCCATTTTTTCCCCAAAGTCAAAATTAAAAAGGATTAGAGTCTTTACACAAAAATAAGTTAAATGTGAATTGCAGTTTTTTTTAAAAATGACAAATCATTTGTAGCCCAAATTCTTAGTAACTTCAAACTTTTCCGTATGTAGTGGAAATTCAACTATCAGGAGACTATATTAAATTTGGTACTCCTAGCCTACCTTTTAAAATTTGAAAGTGTGATTTCCCAGTAGTTAAGAAGCCTTGTGACAAGTTATCACTTCTGCTTTAATCTCTGCTAATATACTGCCCTTCTCTCCTATAATAAGAATAACCATAACTGTGGAATAGTTGCTGTAAAGAGATCTGAAAAATTAACTTCTTAGACCCTGAGTCAGGCAACATAGACAAATGAAATTTATTTGTTCTTTATATTTATTCTCTAAATAGATCTAATTACCCTGTTAAATCAAAAGCATACTAAAAGATAATGAAATTATACTTGTACCATAGTGTAAAGAATATTTCTCGTTCATTACTCATGAAATTTCTTTAACCTTTCTTGTAAACTTGTAATGCAGTAAATTCTTCAGTTTAATAATAAAAAACAAACAAACAAAACTACTAAAACACTGTGAACAAAGCAATTGCAAGTTTAGAGAAAGGAAGTGTGGACCATTCGGCACTGTGAAATAGTTGTCAAGGCACAAGTAATATATTTTTATGTGTATAATTTAGCATAGATTATAATAAACACTATGCATGACATAAGAAATTTCAGAATATTTGAACATTATACGCGCATAAAATGTTTTACTATTAGCATTGCTATGGAGTTTATCTACCATATTTTCTGGCGTATAAGATGACTCCCTAGTTTTCCAGTCAAAATATAGGGGTTGGGTTATATTTGCCATATAAGACTACCTCTCTTTTAACGCACACCAAATGTAAATTTAAAAACGGAAGACAAAAAGAGTAGAACCCTCAAAGGTTAACACTATCTGTTTAATAAAGGTAGTCTCTGCAGTTCCAACAATCATTTTACATTTTTCATTTGTAGTGAGTGACTGTGATTTTTGAATTGTGATCTACATTGAGAGCAGGGAGAGGGGGCTCCTCCGAGAGCAGCTGGCTGGTGTGCAGTGATTAATAGGACAGCTAGAGGGAGACAGAGTGCCTCCTCTGTGTCCCATAAAAGCTGAACAGAGGACTGAGCACTGGAAAGCCGCATACCTGGCAGCTGGATGAGATGCAGCACTCAGTAACTCAGTTCCTCTGTGTGCCCTGAAAGATGAATCAGGACAAGCAGTGGACTGAGTGATGATGCCTCGCAGCTGGATGGAATGTGGCGGTAAGAGGGGAGAGAATCACTCATCCCTGAAGCTGGAATAAGTTTCAGCATGCTGTATACTGGTGTATAAGACAACTCCCAACTTTTAAGAAGCTTTTCATGGGTTAAAAAGTCGTCTGATACATGGGAAAATATGGTATATGTAGGCACTATTTGGGAAATCTTGGGATTTGTGAGCATCTTATATATGCAAATAATTATGTCATTTACCTTCAACTATCAAAAGCCCCAAAACACAGTGCCCCTACAAGCTGGGGTCATTGGAATCATCCAGAAGAAATGGTAATAGCCTTCGGCATAGTTGTGGACACAGCTTCTGTTCCTTAAAAAATTTAGAACCCTGGGAAGGCTGGAGTGATAGTACAGTGGTAGGGCATTTGCCTTGCATGCTGCCGACCCAGGACTGACCCAGGACTGACCCATGAAGGATCAAGGTTGGACCCATGATGGACCAGGTTTAATCTTTGGTATCCTATATGGTCCCCTGAGCCAGCCAGGAGCGATTTCTAAGTCCAGAACCAGGAGAACTCCTGACTGCCACTAGGTGTGGCTCAAAAATAAAAAATAAAAAAATTTTTAGAACTCTTTAGTTTTAAATTTATTAAATTACCATGAGACAATATGTTACTAAGTTGTTCACAATTGACTTTCAGTTGTACAGTATTCAATACAAATACTGTTTCTAATTCTAATACCCAGATCTTGTCCAGGGTGATCAATTTGTACTATCATTGTCATAGTGGTCCTTTTTCTGATCTAATAACTCTCCTCACATTGTGACAAGCTGTCTACTAAAGACCAGTTCTCAGGGCCTTTATTTCTATTGTCTTTGGGTATAAATATCCTACTCTGATGGGATTACTGCAGTGGTTCTCAAATAGTGGGGTGTACTCCCAGTTGGGGTTCGAGGCTCCCTAAAGAGGGCCGCGTTTGACCTGGCAAACACTGCCATAACAAGCTAAGCCCGTGTTTATGTCTCTGGATGTCTCTGGATCTGAAAGTCGCTGTGTCCTGCTTCAAACCCCGCTTAGAAAAGCTATGCATTGCAAAAATTGCTCATTGTAGCCATGAATTCAGACATAACCTCTGATTAAAAAATCAGTTCAAATTATTTTATATATTTTTGTTTTGCAGGTTAAAGATTTTTTTAATAAAGATACTATTTACAGTCACATGGGGGGCACAAAAAATCTTTTCTTCTTCCTAGGGGCATGACAGAAAATAATTGAGAGGCACTGGATTACTGAACGATTCTTTTCTTTAAGAGCAATAGTAGGCAAAATAAATTTGGAACCTCTGAACTGAAATACAGTTTGAGTTTATTATCAATTACTTAAAAGAACATATGACAAACTTGTCAGAAAAGCAAATAACAATGTTTTATATTTTCTAAACAAAGATTAATATTACGTTGAAAAAATATAAATGAACTGGAAGATTTTGAAACAGACCTTGAAAAAGCATACAACTGGACAGATTTAGTTTGAGCTTATGACCTTGTAGGTCTAAATGAACAGGAACAAAGAGAAATTCCTTCAAGAGCTAATTGAAAGTCTTGTTACTATGTGATTTTTATTGGGCCATAGGCTTAGTTTCTAGTACAGGAAACTTCTAAAATAAATAATTATTTTTAAATGTTTTGTATCTTTTAACATACTAGCAATATATTTTTTCTGGTGGGAAAAGCCCACTTCTCTGATTATTCAAATTCCTTTGAGATGACCGTTTACTCCCAGATGCTTTCATTTATCTCATTTCTCATTGTCTTATCATTAGTTATTAAATATGCTTAGACTTGTGGTTCTATAAAAATTGACCTAAAACCAAAAATAAAATTTTGGGTGGGGGTACGATTTCACAATATTGTGCTCCAAACTTGGAAGTTTAATTAATATGAATTCAGCAAGCCTTTATAGGGCAAGATTCACATTAGTTTACAAAATAGGTCTTTGTATGTCTGTATCATAAAAAGAAATGTCTACAAAATAGAAATTTTATTTGGTATGAAAATAACAACTATGGACAAAAATTAATATAATTGAGCTAGATTTAGAGTTATCCAGAGAGACAGAGAATGTTCCAAAGTAAGAACACTATGGGTTGTGGGACTTATGTAGCTTCAAATTAACTGCACTGTTTGTCTATGGGATCCTGCCAAGACAATTTTCTTTCTTCTTTCTTTGTTTCTTTGTTTCTTTGTTTCTTTGTTTCTTTGTTTCTTTGTTTCTTTCTTTCTTTCTTTCTTTCTTTCTTTCTTTCTTTCTTTCTTTCTTTCTTTCTTTCTTTCTTTCTTCCTTTCTTTCTTCCTTCCTTCCTCCCTTCCTCCCTTCCTTCCTTCCTTCCTTCCTCCCTCCCTCCCTCCCTCCTTCCTCCTTCCTTCCTTCCTTCCTTCCTTCCTTCCTTCCTTCCTTCCTTCCTTCCTTCCTTCCTTCCTTCCTTCCTTCCTTCCTTCCTTCCTTCCTTCCTTCCTTTCTTTCTTTCTTTCTTTCTTTCTTTCTTTCTTTCTTTCTTTCTTTCTTTCTTGTTTTTGGGCCACACCCAGTTACGCTCAGGGGTTACTCCTGGCTATGCGCTCAGAAGTCACTCCTGGCTTGGGGGACCATATGGGATGCCCGGGGATCGAACCGCGGTCCGTCCTAGGCTAGTGCTGGCAAGGCAGAAGCCTTACCTCTAGCGCCACCGCCCCAGCCCCCAAGACAATTTTCTTAAATAGCCTGTATTAGTGACTGAACCAGGAAACTATATCTGAATTAAAATTAATGAACTAGTAATGTTTCATATTCAATGATGACTAATTAACCTAAATTGTATATCTGTCCCTTAAAGGATGGGAGAGAACCCTAATAATATTAAAATAACAGAGCCAGAAGGCAGGTTGGCTGTTATTATCTGCAATTAGCTTTCAAGTCTCCACAGTGAAAGTTTAGTCATTCCCTTCCTACATGAGATAGGCCTTTATTATTAGCTTGATATAAAACTAAACCAAACCAAACCAAAACTCAACATTCAGGGAAGATTTCAGGGCCTTCACAAAACCTATCTTAAGTCTCAAAAAAATGTGACCAGATTTTGTTTAGTCTACTGGGCTAGCACTTTCTAAAACCAAGTTACAAGAACATAGTGAAAGTGGCAAACATTTAAGTATTTTCTTCTCCAATAGATCTAGTTGAGAATAGAGATGGTTGTTAATCGGCATAACCAGGTGCAAGACAGGTCTTGCCCCCAAGATCATTATAAGTCACTGCATGGGAACAGATGCAGGACATGGCATGAACCTTTGAGATTGAGTCTTGGTGTGTTAATGTGAGGGTATTCCACAAACTGACCCTGCCTTCCTATGTTTTGCGGAGCATTTAGAACTGTGCTTGCAAGTCCAAGAGGAGGAGGTAGTTACTCAAAGTGTGAGAGGCAGAGAAGCAACCATGGGCCTAGCAAGCCAAATTATCTGACAGTTGCATACCTAAGCAAAAGTCACATTTCATAAAGCCCTGAAAAGGCCAATGTGTAATAACTCTGGGAATGTAGTTCATGAACAGAAAAGAGACTCTTGATGGCCATTATCTTCTACCACAGTTTAGGAAGTACAGCATGCAGTGGTGACACAATCAGAAAAGAAGAGGACAACAAGGGTTCTCTAATTTGTTACACCAACCACCAAGGGCCTCTTACTGACTAGGGACTGTTCTTAAGGCCTAGGCACATCCACGAGTTCTCAGATGCCATATTGGAAGAAATGTGGGAGAAGTAGTAAAACATGATTTTGCTGCTTAAAAAAGAAATGTCTATATAAAACAATAGTTGAGTTCACCTCATAGGAAATATTAGAGACTAAAGAATCTATGAGTGGCCTATATCATCCTCACCACCATGAAGTCATATATTTTGCATGGAGAAAATTGACATTAAATAGGTTATGCAAACTCACAAATTTAGTTTATAAATAGAGCCAAAATTTATAAGGAGAAGCATATGAATTCACAGCCAGTTTTCTGCAGCATATCTGGAGTTATTAATATCTTGCTTTATCCTATTTTAAATTACCCTGCTATTCTACTGCTCATTGAATATTTTCTCTTTATAATTGCCAAATTTTCAGAGCATTTAAATTTTATATTTTATTTTCATATTGAGCAACATTTCAAGTAAATATAATAGGCCCTGACTCTAGTATGAACACACAGACACAAATATCTGTATTTTTGCATGAACATGCACACACATACACACAGACATATATTCCCATAGAAAACTCTGTACCGCCCTAGATGACTGGGACTGAGGAACTGGCAGAGTTGACTACAATACTCCATCACTTTCAATGGTGATCTGAAAAACACTTTCTCAAGACCCTTTTAGAAATTCTAATACAGTCTCTTCTAGAAAAAGGTGAACATATTTATAGACCAACTAGTCCAGATGCCTTCATTCTCTTCTATTCCAATCGCTTTACTAAAATCAATCTCTGGGACATTTAGAATGATCTCCTTTTGGTCAAATTCAGCAGACTCTTATCAATTCTGTCTTCATGTCCTTTACTGCAATCAAAGTCTATGCTCCTGGAAATTTTTCTCTGTCTTGCTATAGAGCATGTCGATTCCTGAGTCTCACCTACTTTCTAACCATTTACATTCCTCCCTTAGTTGTCTCCCCTTCTTTGTTTTTTCAATGGAAATGTCCCTGGAGACTAGAATATTCACTTTTTGCATTCCCTACCTTATAATTGCTCAGGATCTGATTCTTTCCCAAAGCTTTATTTCAGGATCTCTTGGGAAATAATCTGTATTATAAATCTCTCTATACATTTCATTTAGAGACTGCAAGTACCCCCCTGCTACCAATCATCTTGACTGCTGTTCCCCCAAACTAAACCCTATCTTCTTGCACCAGAATTGCTGTCTTACACGATCATTTCCATAAGTCACATTTTGAAAAGGCATTTCCTCTCCTTCTTAGGGGTCTGTCATATTATTTGAGCAACACTTTCTTTAGAATATCTCTCAAATACAACCCTTTCATTTTATTCTTGCATTGGTATTACATCTGGTTTGCTCCCTGTTTTCTGGATTTGTTTTCCTCTTGCATCTTCCTCCATCCTACATGTAAGTACTTAATTGATGTTCATGAGTCTCTTCTCTCTCTCCTTCCTGCAAAGCTTTTCTACCTGGTTTATTCTAATATATTCCATTATGTTGCTGATCTGTCCCCCTCACTCACTTGTTTTCCATCTGATCTTCAACTGTGTGTGTTTTCATGTTTGAATGCATGTGCACATGTCCTTGTGTGAGTGTGCCAAACTCACTCACACCTATTCAGTTTTTTACAATTTAATCTGCTTTGAAATAATACTTTTTTTATCTCTCCCAATAGTTCCTAGCAATTTTAAAAATATTTTCATAAAAAAATAAGCAAGCTTATAAAGATTTCCTAAATTTTACAGAGATGTGTGTATGTGCTCCCATGTAAGACTGAAATTATGCCATCTATATTTAATCATACCTTCCAATAACACCTGTCATATTATTTACCACAGTGTTGGAAAATTTCTTAGATTCATCTCAATCTAACCTTACTCTGCCTTTTCATCTGGCCCTTCAACAATAAGAATAGTTGAGTGATTATCATCTTTCTCACATCCTTTTTTTTTGGGGGGGTTAGGTTTGGGGGCCACACTGGGTGGCCCTCAGGGGTTACTTCTGGTTCTACGCTCAGAAATTGTTCCTGGCAATCTCTGGGGACCATATGGGATTACAGATGCTATAATCTGTAATCCTTTTTGGGGGGGAAAAGGAATATGGGAGGCATCACTTTCCCCAATGTTAAATTGTGTTACAAAGCAATAGTTATTAAAACAGCCCCGTATTGGAATAAAGACAGATCTTTAGATCAGTGGAGTAGTCTTGAGAATTAAGATAATATTCCCCAGAATACAATCAATTAATCTTTGATAAGGGGGAAAATTTCAAAATGGAGCAAGAAAAAAGTCTCTTCAACAAGTGGTGTTGGCGGGCCAGGTAGGTGGCGCTGGAGGTAAGGTGTCTGCCTTGCAAGCGCTAGCCAAGGAAGGACCGCGGTTCGATCCCCTGGCGTCCCATATGGTCCCCCCAAGCCAGGGGCGATTTCTGAGCACATAGCCAGGAGTAACCCCTGAGCGTCAAACGGGTGTGGCCCAAAAACCAAAAAAAAAAAAAAAAAACAAGTGGTGTTGGCACAACTGATTAGCCACTTGCAAAAATGTGAACTCATACCCCTAGCTAACACCATGCACAAAGGTCAAGTCCAAATGGATTAAGGACCTTGATATCAGACCTAAAACCATAAGGTATATATAGCAGAACACTTAGATAAAAAACACTCCATGACATTAAGACTAAAAGCATCTTCAAGAAGGAAACAGCACTCTCCTAATAATTGGAAGCAGAGACAAACAGATGGGAATATATTAAGCTGAGAAGATTCTGCACCTCAAAGAAAATAGTGAGTAGAATACAAAAGCCATCCACAGTGTGGGAGAGACTATTTACTCAATACCCATCAGATAAGGGGCTAATATAGAAAATATACAAGGTACTGACAAAACTTAATAAGAAAAGAACATTTAACCCTATCAAAAAATGGGGAAAAGAAATGAATAGACACTTCCTATTGTATGTCCAAAAGGCGCATGAAAAAATGCTCCACATCACTAATCTTCAGGGAGATGTAAATCAAAACCACTATGAGGTATCATTTCATGCCACAGAGATTGGCACACATTACAAAGAACAAGAACAATCAATGCTGGTGGGGATGTGGAAAGAAAGGAACTCTCATTCACTGCTGGTGGGAATGCCATCTCATCCAGTCTTAATGGAAAACAATATGGATATTCCTCAAAAAATGGAAATTGCGTTCCCTTATAATCCAGCCATACCACTCCGAGGAATATACCCGAGGAACACAAAAATACAATTCAAAAAATCTCTTCCTCACACTTATATTTATTGCAATATTACAATAGCCAGACTCTGTAAATAATCAAGATGCCTTTCAACAGAAAAATGGCTAAAGAAACTGTGGTACATGTACACAATGGAATATTATGCAGCCATTCATCAGGATAGATGAAGTCATAAAATTTTTGTATACATGGATGTACATGGAATCTATTATGCTGAGTGAAATAAATCAGAGGGAGAGAGAGACACACACAGAATAGTCTCACCTATCTATGGGTTTAAAAAAAATTAAAGTCATTATGATAATAATACCCAGAGACAATAGATATGAAGGGTAGAAGGACCAGCTCACAATATGAAGCTCACCACAAAGAGTGGTGAGTGCACTTAGGGAAATAACTACATTAACAACTAGCATGACAGTTTTAATGAGTGAGAGAAGTAGAATGCCTTCTCGAATACAGGCAGAGGTGGGGGGGGGCATTGATGGTTGCACTGGTGAAGGATTGCACTGGTGTTCTGTTTATGATTGAAACCCAACTACAATCATGCTTGTAATCATGGTGCTTAAATAAAGATTTTATAAATTAAAAAAAAAAGAATTTTCTTTAGTTGTTATAAAAAATGAATCCTGATCTTTTTATTGCAAGATTATATAACTGGATAAAGTCATGATTAGTGAAATAAACAAAAAAGAAGACAAATACTATTTGATTCTATTCATGTATAGTACATAAAGCAATAATGCCAGGGATTAGACAATAAGCAATGACAACAAGCACTTTCACTCCCACCAAATAATTTAACTTACCAAAGTAGGTAACAAGTGTAGGCTGAAGGAACTCAATGGGCTTCCATAAAGAGATTCTTGAGTTTTATGTTGTAAGTGCTGTGTAGCATAGATATTTGAAGTAATATGAAAGTGTATCCCTGGGCCCGAAGAGATAGCACAGCGGTGTTTGCCTTGCAAGCAGCCGATCCAGGACCAAAGGTGGTTGATTCGAATCCCGGTGTCCCATATGGTCCCCCGTGCCTGCCAGGAGCTATTTCTGAGCAGACAGCCAGGAGTCACCCCTGAGCAACGCCGGGTGTGACCCAAAAACCAAAAAAAAAAAAAAAATAAATAAAGTGTATCCCTAAGGCATATATGTTATAAACCTAATTTCTTATATAAGCCTGTCAATTAATACATAAAATAATTAAAGTTCAAAAATAAATTACTGGAGTCAAAGAGATCATACAGTGCTTAAAGCACTTATCCTACATGTTGCTTACCCAAGTTCTCTCTTCAACAACATATATGAATCTCTGAACACTGTCACACTACCAGAAGTGATCTATGAGAATAGACAAAAACAAACAAACAAACCCTAGCTCTGCTGGGTGTGACCCAACTCTCCCACCCCACAAATAAACAAAATAAAATAAACTTTTAATAAAACTTTCTCTTATTGGCTTATAATGTGACTTTTAATATCTTGTATGATGTTGGCTTGTCTATCTTCTTCACATCTATTTTATTGATTTCTCTTCTTCCTTATTTTTGCCTTTCTGACAAGGAGCATTTTTTATATTTTGTTGTGGAACAAATGGGTTCCCATGGGAGTGGGATTTTTATCCTTTAGTCTACAGGTTTGCTGAAGGAGAAACTGTGATAGCCACTGCCTTGAGCAGCTTTGTTAGGCTGACCCAGATTGCAAAGCAAACATTAGTGCTATGTATGTATATTTTGAGTTATGTGCAAAAGAATGCCCTAGGCACTCCTGCATCCCTTCTTATTTTTATGTTTCAATGTTTCTACCACTTTTTCCTTAAAAATGCAATTACTCTTTGATTATAAAGCATAGTCCAAATCTTTAGTTTGAAATTCAACGTTACTCATTATTCTTATTTTTAATTATATTTCCCATAATTTTTTCTCATGTAAATTACCTTCAAGCTAGAGGTACTTCAGACTGTTAACTCTGATAGACAATTTTACTCCGAGATCCGTTTTGTGTGTCCTTACGCATTCCTTTGACTATTGAATTCAACCATAAGACCCAGCTCAAATGTCATCTCTTTGTACATACTGCCCGCAGTTCTTTTGTTAGAACAAATATCCTTCCTTTATATAGTCCCATGGTACATTTGTGAATTCCTATAAACTAAGAAATATCAATTTCTAATTTTTACTCTCTACTCCTTGATAACATTAGGTAAATTTTAAGTCTTATATGTTTACAATGAGATTGTACTTATAGTCAACTCTACTTTTATTTTAAAACAAATGATACACAAATGCATACATACATAGGCAGGATAGTTTTGTTTAGATACTTTCAAAAAATAAAATCAACATATAATATATTCCTTTATAGCTATAAATGGCATATTATAATAACTTGCTTATCTCACTATTTCACTGCCCTCACATCTATCTGAGAACTAAACGAATAATTGAAGTAAAAGCACTTTTATGATAAGTGGAAGGCATTATACAAATGTCTGGTATTGGTATTGCATGCAGCCTAGCTCTTATGACCTCAGGCAAATTTCTTTCATTATGACTAAGTCCATACGTGCTAAATGAAGTACAGCACTGAGGCAATCATGGTATAGTTTAAGCTAGATCAATAGTTATACCTTAAATAGATGGAAAATTGAAGCTAAAAGTGTTGTGATTTAAATTATTCAGACAGTTGCATCAATTCTACACTTTATTTTTTTTGGATAATAAAATGTCCCAAAACCATGTATTTAATAAAATAGCATAAAGTAGTTTCCCTTAAAGTGAAGGAACTGTGTATATTTTATTATTCATTGAAAAATCTTGATCTTAAATTTTCTGAAATATTTTTTGCCAGTTAAAAAATACATTCATTCTACTTTTGAATATAGTACTCTTATTAGTTGATATATTTAAGTTTTCACATATGTAGATATAATTCACTTAATAGTTGGTAGATTTCAAAATTACTGTGCCATCTGCCTTGGATTAAAACAATGCATTGAGATCTCCATGAATGTGGAGGAGCATTAAAAGGTAATAAGGAATAGGCAAGAACTCTAATTAAAGGAAAGATGAAAACCTATTTGGAAATCATAAGCAAAGAGCATATGATCACATCCAAGTTAGTTTAAATTAATTGCATTGCAAAAAAAGGTAATTCTTGGGGAAAGTCTACACATTTGTTAAAATATTTTGATTTGGGTATGTATGTATGTTCAATGTCAGAGGTGAGAAACTTGGCTTTTTCCATTATAACCATGTTTTTTAGCTTAGATGGAAACAGTTTCAGGGCACATCCCCCCTCCTGGCTTTATATCTACGTGTGTGCATCTTTGAAAAGTGGGATTAGAGAAAAACCTGCAGGCATATTAATAAATAAATTTCACATGCTGTTAGATATTAAGTAAACATACAGATGAAAATTTTCCTCTAGGGGTTATGATCTTATAACCTGGAGATATCTAATTTGGCACTGGTGACATATAGTTACTTTCTGTAAGTTTTCCAGTAAGTTAATTCTCATATTTTCATTTTAAAATATGTGCAATTCAGGTTTTATTCCATGTAAACAAACTGGGTGTTTAAGTTGTTATCTTTGTGTGAACAAAGTAAATTATAGGTTGCATGTCTGTTCTGATTTGTTATCACTTTAAAGTACAAAATAATGTACTAAATATATTTGTACCAGAAAATCATGAAAAATATTAAAAAATCATTTAAACCAGAGTTTCTCAAACTTATGTTGCCTAGTGTCCCCATTTCAGAAAAAAAATCACTCTGCAAAGTTCCTGAAAAATCTCTTTTCTTTAAGCAAATAAATTAAAGGTTCTTAATTTCCCAATTATAAAATTTCATTTTAATTTTTCTTGATAGTTCAGTGTGCTCTGCCATTATTTCAGCATTCCAAAATAGGGTGGGGTTGTTGGTGGTGGAAAGAAGATGAGATCATAGTCTTTTCCTTTTTTTTAGGATACACTTCTTTTTTGTTTTGGTTTTTGGGCCACACTCAGTGATGTTCAGGTATTACTCCTGGCTATGAGCTCAGAAATTGCTCATTGCTTGTGGGACCATATGGGAAGCTGAGACTGAACCTAAGTCTGTCCTGCATCAGCTGTGTGCAAGGCAAATGACATACCACTGTGCTATTGCCCTGACCCCAGGAAACACTTCCTTAACTTAAAAAAAGAACTCATGTTTTTGACATGCATATTCTATAAAGTAAGCACATAATCAGAGTTCATATACTAGTAATTTACAGACTTTAAAATTTCAAGAAACAGTGGTCCACTGTTTGTAAAAATACTAGAATAAAAAATACTAGAATATCTAATTATATTATTCCCCAAAAATTGTTGAAAAATTTGAAATTGTTGAAAAAAATTACTACAAATATAATTCATTTAAATATCAATGTAAGGTCTGGGAATGTCACTTAGCAGAATACATGCCTTATATGTGTGAGGCCCTGGGTTTGATCCCTATCACCTTAAATAAAATAAATTAAGTCAAAATAATATCAACTTTGTTCTATTGAGCATATTTATTACAAGTATATAATAAACTCTTTATCAGTTAAAAATACAGTGAGCCTAAATGTTGTATAAATTTGATAGCATTTAATAAATTTCTTGAAGAGATATTACTTGGAAAAATTATTTCAAACCTATTTTACCTATTGGGTAAACAAAAAATCTCTTTAAAAAATAACAGGACTAGGGCCGGCGAGGTGGCACTAGAGGTAAGGTGTCTGCCTTGCAAGCGCTAGCCAAGGAAGGACAGCAGTTCGATTCCCCGGCGTCCCATATGGTCCCCCCAAGTCAGGGGCAATTTCTGAGCGCTTAGCCAGGAGTAACCCCTGAGCATCAAACGGTGTGGCCCGAATAACCAAAATAATAATAATAATAATAATAATAATAATAATAATAACAGCACTGGCCAGAGCAATAGTACAGTGCATGGGACACTTGCCTTACAGGTGACCAGTCTGGGTTCAATCCTTAGCATCCCATATAGTTTTCCAACCATTCCAGAAGTAATTCCTGAGTGCAGAGCCAGGAGTGACCCACGAAGAAAAATTAATAAATAACAAGAAAATAGAATAATCTAGATGAACTATGAAAATTACTTTTTTTCTTTAATTGTTAGAAACATTTACAGTCATACACATTTTTCTCCATGGTGAATATAAAAACAATATTCCATATGTGTAAGCCAAGAAGGTAACAGAGTAAACCAAATTATATTCTTACACCATTCGTCCCTTCTTTGGCACTGGCACAGGCATGAAAACTAAGACAAAGTGTTCAATAACTGTAATTTTTACATGATAAGAAAACAGGGATATAAGAATAGAAAAATTGACATATATGCATATTATATATTCACTATATCTGAAACATACATACTACATATGCACATGCCTATAATATGTGTAAATGTATATTTTTCTACACTCATATGTTACATATATAATAAAATATAAAAAGTAACCCTTTTCTGTGGATGGCCAAGCTAATAAAAGTGATGAGATATTAAAGAGGCTAAATTAATTATATTAATGAGCCTAAAACTTGTACAGAAGCTGCCTGATTTGAAAAGAATCTTAAACTAGCAGTTTAAACAAAATCTGAGTTGTACTTCCAGTGATGATGGGGTGGCAGGTGGGGAAAGTTTCATATTTTATACTTCTAGTTAACTCATCAGGAAAGAAGGGGTAAAGCTTCTTTGGCAGACAGTTTGGTATTTTATTTCAAAATATACTCTCTGATCTGGCAATAACATTCCTTGGTATTTACTAAAAGGGGTTGAAAAGTTATGTCAATAACAAACCTTACACACAATGTTTATTGCATCTTTATCCTTAATTGTCAAAACATGGAGGCAATCAAGATGACCTTTAGTGAGTAAATGAATAAACTTTGGTATATATAAAGTTCAAGGGAATACTATTTAGTACTAAAAAGAAATAAGAAAAAAATTTCATAAAAGACCAAAGAGGAGCCATAAAATCATAAGAATAAAATTAATCTGAAAATGCTATTCACTGTTTGAGTCCAGTAGTATTATGTTATTGCATTATTTCCTTACTATGGAAATGTGTTAATATAAAGGTTATAGAGCCAGAGTGGTGGCAGGGATGGGTAAGTTGTCTGCCTTGCCAGCAGTAGCCTAGGACGAACCGTGGTTTGATCCTCCAGCATCCCATATGGTCCCCGAAGCCAGGAGTAATTTCTGAGTGCATAGCCAGGAGTAACCCCTGAACGTGCCCCCCCAAATAAAATATAATAAAAATAAAAAGCTAATATGTTTTCAAAAATTGGTGTGACTGATGGGAGAATGAAGACACAGAACAAGATATTTTAGGGCATTGGAAATACTCTGTGTTGAATATATCATTGCACCTGTCACCACACCAACAGAAAAATTCACCATCATGGATTGTTGTGTATGTAAACATTTCCAAGGGAATATTATGTTACTGATCCTACCCTGATCGGTGATTCTGTCCTACCCTAGGGTGTGATCTGGCATACTGCTCCCACCCTAGAATGGTACCTGATTCTGATGTATAAAAGCAAGAGTCTGTGGAAGGCAGGGACTTTTTTCGAGGGCTGATTTTGGGGCTTTCGGCTTCAACTATGTCCACTGAATAAAGCTGATATCTTCTGAAGCCTGACTGCCTGTTAGCTTTATACCCCCGGCATTCACCTCAGAACCGCCGGCTGACACGTACTCCGAGAAAGTACCTCATCCTCCATCCCTCCATCAGTCAGCCCCATCAAGGGCTGATTTGCAACAATGGATGAGTGCTTAATTTTTATGTGTTGACAAATATTCATCAATTACAACAAATGTGTCTCTCTGGGGGATGATGTCAATATCTAATGAGGACATGCATTGTATGGAGAGGACAATAGGAATATTCTACTTCAACTTACTTTTGCTGTGAAACAAAAACTTGTCTAATAACAGTGTTTAGAAAGGATATATATATATATATATATATATATATATATATATATATATATATATATATATATATATATATATATATATTTGGTTTTCGGGTCATGCCCGGCAGCACTCACGGGTTACTCCTGGCTCTATGCTCAGAAATCACTCCTGGCAGGCTCAGGGGACCATATGGGATGCCGGGATTCTAACTAATGACCTTCTGCATGAAAGGCAAACGCCTTACCTCCATATCTCTGCGGCCCCAGAAAGGATATAATTTGCTATCTTAAAATATCAATACTACACAAAAAGTAAAATATGCATAGAATTTAAATAATACAACTTTATAAGAAGCATACATTTTTAGAAGTTATATAAAATATAAATTTTATTATGTGGTGGCTTTTCCTGCATTCTACAAAATTTGCTCTTAGCTCAAATATCCATTATATATAATTCAGTTCATATATTTTCCTGTTTTCTTTGTAATCCAAGATGACATAGAAGTCAAATTATTCAAATAAAATTGTTCTAGTTATTCTTTTGCTACTAAATTCAAATAGCAAATTTAATTTGTCACTGTTTTAGTTCATTATTATCACATTTCTGTCCAGAAAGTTTTCACATATTTCCCCAGTAGATTTTAAAAGTTTGTGTATCATCCAGTTAGGGCCATGTATTAGTTATTGATGATTTATGGACTTATAACTATTATAAACACAAAGTTAGTATCAAAGTATATATCAAATGTGAAATTCTTTTTTTAGTTTAGAGATGTTATGTCTTTAATGATTTCTTTCCATTTTTTCCAATAATTTAATGAGAAAAATAAAATATACCTCACTGTGATTTATTACTTGTCTTTTTCTTCTTGTATTTGTCACTATTTGCATCCTGTAATTTTGTAACCCATGTATATTTTTTGTGGTCAATCAAACATTTTTACCTTAAATTCTGCTTTATTTGGTATTAGTACAATCATAGCAGTTATCTTTGTCCTTTTTTTCTCCTGTCTATGTTTGCAATACAACTCTTTTGAACGTAATACAAATCACTTTTTATGTAGTCAATACAAAATTATAAAGTTATTCATAATTGAGTTTGAGGCACATAATATTTTAACACTGGTCCCTTCACCCATGTTCACTTTTTGCACTATGGTTACAGTACTGCTGCTGATAGGGTTTCATTAACACTTAACCACCTTTCAGTTTCTCCTCCTCCCAGTTGAACATTTTCCACCATTACAGACAGACCTTCTCTGTTCTATTCCCCAGCACCTTCAACTTGTATATTTCCTACTCTATATCTGTTCTCATGTTTTTTGTTTGCATTGTCTTTGGTTATTTGTTATTATTTCACTATTATGTTTCTTTTGAGAACAGAGAGAGTCTACGGACTAGCTGTGTGCTGACATGGCAACTGTGTTCGTGAGTGTGGTTTTGGCTTTGGAAAGGTTTTTTTTTTTTTTTTTTTTGGATGGATTGTCATCACTCCAATGTTTTTTTCAATACTATAGTTGACAGTATCATTTCAGTCCAAGTTGATAGTGTATTCTCAAAGTCAGTTTTTAGACTTTTGAAAATGATCATTATTTTCTAGATGTTTTGATTTTTTTCCTTATGTGCCTTAATGTTCCCCAGCTGATTTTATTGTATATTTCTGTTTAAGATCCTTCTGAAGATTTATAGAACTTACTGGATTTTCCTTACTATTTGAAGGTTTTTATTGTTTATTCTTCCCCAATTTTCCTTCATTGCTGTTGCTTTCATAGTTGCTGTTGTAACCAGAACATACACATATGCCTCACTATTGCCCATTGAGAGTCACACATCACGTTGCAATACTGAATCCTTAGTAGAAGAACAAAAGTTAATGGTTGCACTTTCTGGGAATGTTGCATACACATCGCTTTACAGTTATAGTACTCACTGGATTTTCATCCTTTTCAATGGCACTCCCGTACACCTGGTTGTAGTGCAGTCAGAAATCTCTTGCAGGAGGAGGGAATCACAGAGTCAGATCTGCCAGACTCCAAATATTAAGATTTTACAGGATAATACTCAGCACAAATGAAACACTGGGGATTTGAACTTGGGATCATCTGTAGCAAAGCAAATTATCTAACATGTTATAATATTTTGTTACCTCTTGAACTTTTTGAATCAGAATGAGTACATTTATTTCTGTTACCAATTATTATTCATTAAAGATCTCTTAAGGGACTGCAATGATGGCCAAAAAATTTCCAACTGTACTGCGTATGAGAGCCCTGGGTTTGATTTCTAGCACTGCATTGTCTGAGATACTGGCAGGATGTTGGAGTAGCCCCCAAAGAACTACTGGGTGTGACCCTCAAAACAAAGCAACCATATAATTTTTAACACCTTAAAATTTATATATGGGGTTGGAGTAGTGGCACAAGCAGTAGGGCATTTGTCTTGCATGTGCTAACATAGCACAAAGTGCAATTCGATCCTGTGGTATCATATATAATCTCCCAAGCCAGAAGCGATTTCTGAGTGCATAGCCAGGAGTACCCCTAGTGTCAACGGAGGTGGCCCAAAAATACAAACAAAACAAAGCAAAACAAAAAAATCCACTAGATTTTATATGTATATTTTTAAGAATCTCATTCTATCACATTTCTTATTTTATCAAGATTATCTCTCTCTCTTTCATTCTCTCAGGTGATTCTCTGTCTCACATTTTGACACAGTTTCCTATCTTCCTACTCACTAATTATCTCCTCAGCTGGTCTTTATCAAGTGAAACCATGCATTTTAACTTTAACTATTTATTATATCCAGAAATTATGACTTTTCTGTTCTGAACTTTTTAAGTTCTACTCATTTTATTCCTTCATAAACTCTACCGATTTTTTTAAAGTGTATCTTTTATTCTCTTTTAATTTTGCAGAAAATATATTATTTTTAACCTTTTCGACTTCCAATACATGGAATTTTTAAACTTTATTTTCTTATTTCTTGTTTAGATGCGTTGCTTCCTTAGTGCCTACCTAGTTTTTCCTTCTCTTTTGCTGGTAGTCATAAACTTACTAAAGAGAAAACGTATATAGGTTTCCTCTGAAGATTTGCATTTGCTTCTGCTGGACACCAGGGGGCACTACCAATCTGGAAGCGCCACAAACCAAGGAAAGCATCTTTTCCTGTACTTTATAGCTAAGCATGGCAAACAGCCCACAAATCCGCAAAAGGACCACACCAAAGTCAACTTTTCCAAGACTAACAATAGTTTCTTCTCACATGCTATTCAATATCAAATTAATCTTTCTTGAGGTCACCTTCTAAAGGGGATTAAGTCTCTTGATTTTCTTCTTCGATTTTTGTTT
This sequence comes from Suncus etruscus, assembly GCF_024139225.1. NCBI lineage: Eukaryota > Metazoa > Chordata > Mammalia > Eulipotyphla > Soricidae > Suncus > Suncus etruscus. The sequence goes on from NC_064858.1 coordinate 31,190,277, forward strand.
GTTTTGTTATCTGGTTTTGGAGCCACATCAGGCTGCTCTCAAGGTTTATTCCTGGCTCTGTGCTCAATCACTCCTGGCAGGTTCGACCATAATGGGATGCTGAGGATCGAGCCCAGATGACTGGATGCAAGGCAAATGCCCTACCCGCTGTGCTATCACACCTGTCACAAGATTGTCTTGTTTGTTGTTACTCTAAGAACCAAAATTTTTGAAATATATATTGCAAGATCTACCTTGCAATGGAAAAGTGGGGTCTTTAGTTCTGTACACCACCAAGGGAGGGAATTAGCCTAAACTAAACCCACTCATATTGGCCTAGAATAGCATATGCTTTAAAAACCACCTTCCTCTAGTTTAAACACACACACACACACACACACACACACACACACACACACCACCACCACCACCACCACCACCACCACCACCACTACCACCACCACCACCACCACCCTCCTGTCGTTTACTTGCCGTGATTATGTGAGTTTCCATTTAAATTCTAAAAGATAAGGTGCTTTAGCAGCTCAAAAGAAATTGCTGATTTTCTTTCAGGAAAATCTATTTTATTATTTACCAGCTGCCATGTTCAAGGAGATTATTCTATCACATTTTGAGCCATAGCATCACTTCATAAAGTTTCACATGCACAAATATGGTTAATTGATAATTGACACCATATACAAGAACAACAAGGCATTTTACAATAGAGTGGAGTGGGGGGGAGGTTATGGAGTTAATTCATATGCACTAAAATTTCAAAATGTAGAAACTAGTTCTTTTTTAAGTTTTACTTCTATTTAAGCAACCTGGTTACAGAAACTTTTATACCAGTGCAACTTTTCAGCCACCATTTTTCCCCATTTTTCTCTTCATCCAGCCTGTTTCTAGACAGGCAGTCTATTTTTCTCTCACTATCATTGTCATGGCAGTCATGGTATATGTTAGTGCAGTTATTTCTCTAACTGTGCTCATTGCTCTTTGTGGTAAGCTTCATATCATGGGCTGGCCCTTCTGGCCAGCATCTCTATTGTCTCTGGGTATTATTTCCATACTGCCTTTTATTTTGCTTAAATCCCACAGAAGAGTGAGACTATTCTGCATCTTTCACTCTCCCAATGATGCATTTCACTCAGCATAATAAGTCTCCATGTCCATCATGATTAGACAAATTTCATTAAGTCTAGAATTCTAAGAAAAGTAGTTAAAACTTACATATAAGTTAAAATTTATTAAAAAGAAACTAATTAGTTTTTTTCCCTCTGTTTTGCAGTCACATCTGGTTGTTTTCAGGGTTTATTTATGTTTCTGTGCTCAGAAATGATCCCTGGTAATGTTCAGGATGCTGGAGACTCAAACCTGGCTTTGGTGCCATGCAAGGCAAGTATCTTACTCGCTGTCTTATCTATCTCTCTGGTCCTTAAAACAGTATTATATTTTTCAATGAGTATAAACAAGAGAATTGTGGCCAAACCACAGGAAACTTTGGATAGCATAAATATAAATAAGTGCAAAAAATTACCTTTGATGATCATTCAACTCTCCATATTTCCTAGATAAAATTGGAATTTCTGGCTTACAATCTGGTACTATTCAGTTGTAGGTGAGTGCATATGTTTATTAATTCCATATTTTAATGTTTGAACACATTTAATAAGCCCTATTTCTTTTGCTTTACTAACTTGACATAGAATGTAGTCAATTACATACCATCTCTATTTTCTCTGCTTAAAAAATGAGTAGGACAAGGAGATGTTCTAGAGGGATTCATTATTTAATGTTTCTAAAGTCCTACACAAATGCCAAACTCATTACAGTGTGCATGCTGGGATGTGGCTAGGGTTTAGGAGATAATGCAAGAGCACACATAAATCAAAATTTCAACACGAACGGCCTTTTTTTTGGACCAGAGAATGATTAATCACATCACCAACACTGCATATGCAGGTCCTTGTTCAATAAGTAACAGTTGACACTTGAGTTTATGCCTTCAGCCTCCTCCCTTTCCCTTTCACACTGAACAATTGTGGATTGGAGAGGACTACTAATTTTGTGTAGAGTCAGAGCTCCTTTCAAATTATAATCTAGAAAAATTTTCAGAGTATCTACCATTTACCTTCCAGGAGTAAAAAATAAAGTGGAAGTAGCATGCCATAGTAAAATTGTGTTCAGACCTCAAGTAGACTTATTTTAAAGATGAAGGCTCGTGCATACCTATTGTAGTTCTGAAGAAAACAGTGCTGTCTATAAGTACAGAATCGAAAGAGTCTCCCTCCTTACACTAATCACCATACTACTCCAAATCAGCATTTTTTCTTGCAAGGATTTTTGCAAAAAAATTGCTTTTACAGACAGAATTGTCTACAAAAATAGAATATACTATATATGCGCCTGTCCTTCTCTCTCTGGAATTCTTCATCACTATCTTTCTATTATTTTTTCTCAAATTATTTATTATCTTGAAACAAATTATATACTTTAAAATAAATATCTGTTATTTAGTGATACCCAGCACTGCATATGGTCTCCTGTTCACCACCAGGAGTGATCTCTAAACACAATTTCTGAAATAAGTAAGCCCTGAGCATCATCAGTTGTGTGACCCAAAACATCATAATCATTATCATCAATGGCATCATCATCATCAAATATAAAGACCTCTTACTAAAATGAACAGAAGTATTTATATATCATATATCTGATAAAGGTCTGAGATACAAAATATATAAAACACTCACAAATAAATACTTCTCCAAAGAAGACATATCTTGGCCAATAGACAAATTAAAAAGTGGTCATTATCATTGAATATCAAGGAAATAAAAATTAAAACAAAAAGATAACACCTCACATCAGATAAAATGGAATAAGGAGACTGAACAATAGTTCAAAGAAGGGTCTTTGTGTTCAATGCAGCCAACCTGGTTTGGATCCCATCAACCCATATAATGCCCAAAACTATAAGAGTGAGTCATGAAAGAAGAACCAAGGATCAAAGAAATAATAGCATGGTTAGTAGGGCATTTGCCTTGCATATGGCTGACCTGATTCAATGCACAGCATCCCATATGTTCCCTTGAGCCTACCAGGAATAATTTCTGAGTGCAGAGTCAGGATATTGGTGGTGGGAAAGTTGCACTCATAAAGGTGGTGTACATTCTATTACTGAAACCCCAGTATAAAATTTTTGTAAACACCAGGATTAAATAAAAAATTCAAAAAAGAAACGTAAATGCAATTGTAATTTTATTTTACAAAAGAATATCCCTGAAAAGAAAGAAAGAAGGAAGGAAGGAAGGAAGGAAGGAAGGAAGGAAGGAAGGAAGGAAGGAAGGAAGGAAGGAAGGAAGGAAGGAAGGAAGGAAGGAAGGAAGGAAGGAAGGAAGGAAGGAAGGAAGGAAGGAAGGAAGAAAGAAAGGAAGAAAAAGAAAGAAGAAGGAAAGAAAGAAAAAAGAAGGAAAGAAAGAAGAAAGAAAAAGAAAGAAAAACAAGGAAGGAAAGAAGGAAGGAAGAAAAAGAAAGAAAGAAAGAAAGAAAGAAAGAAAGAAAGAAAGAAAGAAAGAAAGAAAGAAAGAAAGAAAGAAAGAAAGAAAGAAAGAAAGAAAGAAAGAAGAAAGAAGGAAAGAAAGAAAGGAAGTAAAGAAGGAAGGAAGAAAGAAATAAAGAAAAGAAGGAAAGAAAGAAGGAAGGAAGAAAAAGAAAGAAAAAGAAGGAAGGAAAGAAGAAAGAAAGAAAGAAAGAAAGAAAGAAAGAAAGAAAGAAAGAAAGAAAGAAAGAAAGAAAGAAAGAAAGAAAGAAAGAAAGAAAGAAAGAGAAAGAAAGAAAGAAAGAAAGAAAGAAAGAAAGAAAGAAAGAAAGAGAAGGAAAGAAAGAAGGAAGGAAGGAAGAAAGAAAGCGAAGGAAAGAAAGAAATGTAGAAAGAAAGAAAGAAAGAAGAAAGAAAGAAAGAAAGAAAGAAAGAAAGAAAGAAAGAAAGAAAGAAAGAAAGAAAGAAAGAAAGAAAGAAAGAAAGAAAGAAAGAAAGAAAGAAAGAAAGAAAGAAAGAAAGAAAGAATAAAGCAAGAACGAAACTGGCTGTATGCAGAGCTGCAATTGAGCGTCCCCATCATACAGCAGGAAGTCTACCAGGTGCAGGTAATTTTTTTTTTTTTTTTACAGGTTTCTGTGCCCTTTAAGGTGCAGGTAAATTTTTAAAGTAAATACAAAGTTAAAAAAAGAGGGAAGGGAGGGAGGGAGAGAGGAAGGAAGGAAGGAATGAAAGAAGGAAAGAAAAGAAAAAGAAAATAAGAGCCAAAACTTAAGCCTTTAGCACTGCCAAATAAACAAAAGCAAAAATCAAAATGGCCTAAGAAATCAGGAATTAGTGAGTACATGGATATAAAATTATCCGTATCCTCTAGTACTAATAGTATTTGTAAATTAATCTATGGAAAACAGTTTGGAGATTACATAATAAAATAAAATAAAGTAAAATAAAACCAGAGCTACTCCTATGTAGCACAAGAAAACAAAAACACCCATCAGAAAAGATACAATCATACCTATGTTCCTTGCAGTGCTATTTACATGTGTCAAGATATGTAAATAATTTAAGTGTCTAGGAATTCCTGACAATGTAAGCCACCCCACTATGGACTTGTGGGTGTTACAAGGATCAAACTCTTGCCTCATACTTGTAAATTTGGACTCTCTCTCTCTCTCTCTCTCTCTCTCTCTCTCTCTCTCTGTTACAAGGATCAAACTCTTGCCTCATACTTGTAAATTTGGACTCTCTCTCTCTCTTTTGGTTCAGTTTTGGGGGCCACACCCCATATCACTCAGGGATTACTCTTGGCTCTACACTCATGAATCACCCCTGGCAGGATCAGGAGACCATATGGGTAGCTAGGGATCAAACTCAGTCAGCTGTCTGCAAAGCATATGCCCCCTGTACTCTGGCCCCAGCCTACCTTCTCTTTCAGGTTTTTTGAAAAGATACCTTCTCTTGGGAACATTCAAAGCAAAAATCAAATAATAAACTCATTTGATAGATTTTGTATCATATTTCAATATGGAGTTTCATCCTCAAACCTCAGTTTATCATTCTGAAGACATACTTACACTATACCAGACGGCTTCAAAAATGTTTGAAGGTAGCCTTTTTGGATTCTACTAAATTTCTAGTACAGTTAATTTTAATTAACTATAGAAGACATTCAACCAAGATAACATGCAATCTCCTTTCTCTGGCAAAATATCCATTATTTTTGTACATCCTAGATTATAACCTTATAGGAATATATCTTTTGAGAGAGTACCTTCTATCTAGGAAATAATATTTCACTCCATTTATGATTATGTCCTCCCTAATTTTGACAGTGTACATAGATAGAAGTGAATACTGACTCCTGAGTGGTAACTGATAGATTAAAATATGATCAGACAGATTGGATATAGCAAGTTGTACATTAAACTCATTTTTTGGGAGGAACATATTGTCTCCATAACACTTAAGATGGAAGTTTTATGAGGAATGTTAAGGAAGAGGGATTGAGAAAGATATGGAAAGTCATGGAAATGAAAATAAAGGAAAAATGAAGGAAAGAGAGGATAAAAGTTTAAAATCTCTAAGACAGATCCATGCTTAACATAGGATGTCAGATGGGTTATGATTAGTACATGATAAGGGAAAACAATTATCTTAGAGCCCAGGAGTTTGAAGAGATAACATTAAATAACTTTTTTATAATCAATATGAACACATTGCTATTTTACCTCATGCCATCTGGGAAATCACTAGAGATATTTTAGCATAGAAGCAATATGATTTATATATTTAAGAAATTTCTCTGATGTATCTCTGCAAAATTGACTTGGTAAAGTTACTAAAAAACACAGCAACATTCACAAATATTTAACATACCCCTCCTATCCTTCTGAGTTTTTGAAAAGTTATGGAATTGTCCAAAACCCTGTTACTTTCAAAATGACGGCAAAGTGTGGGAGATTTTTAATTACCTTCAGGTCTAATAATTTGTTTTAAAAATATTTACTGAACAAACCATAAGATGATATACTTTAGTTACAGGAAAGAAGAGAGATGGAGATGGAGATGAGGAGAGTTTGATATACAAATCTTTCCAGTTGTCCTTTCCCATTGAAGATACAATGAGCACCATGCTCTCATAAATTATTATGTGTAATAATATGTAGTGAATTGCCATCAAAGTCTGTGTGACTTTCAACTATAATCCAAGTGTTTTGTTTTGCACATTGTCGACTTTACTGACCATAATACTCATAATTAATAAGTGTGATCAATTAATATTGCTAAATGAATGAATGGACTAACTAATCTAGGCATAAATATAGCTGTGGGCACTGGTAAGCAACTTGTTAAAATTATTCATATTTAAGAATATGGTTAATAATAAACCATAGATATATAAACCAATATAACAGAAAATTTCTACTCTCTACAAGCTTATTTTCTAGGAAAAGACATAAACAGCATTCTATAATTAATATGAGGTCAAAGACATACAAGGAGCTCAAATATTCACACTTCACAGAGAAGGGGGTGTCTTGTAAAGGATGTTGAAATGGTTGACCCAAACACAAAGCACAGAGACTATTTCATGCATATGGTAGTGTACATACACCTTCAGAGGCAAAGGAAAACTCAAGCACACTTGAGGAATGCTAGTATTTTTTTTATAAAACCAATAGAGACAGAGAGGATGAAAGGTAATTCTGAGGAGAACCAAACAGGCAGGTGATGAAGGACCCTGCATAAGCTGAAAACTTCTAGCTATCTCTTCAACATAATGGAAAACCATTGATTCTTTTTAACATAGAGGAGTGAAGTAGTCAGTGTGACATTTTAGAAAGGTCATTGACAATGGTGTAAAGAAGGAAATAGAAAGAAATGAGCAAGACTAAGAAAGGTAAACTTTTGATGTTGAATCAAATGGAATAATCAGTAATCAAAGGGAAAGTACTGAGAGCCTAAACTTAAAGAGTGACAGGATGATGAGGAATAATGAATAGAATTGTGAGTGTGTCAGATGCAAAATTAATAGCTCAAAGTGATTGATTTGATGTAGACTACAAAGAACGAATGCAGGATGGCATCCAAATGGCTGGGGCTGGCAATAGATAAATGGTGATAACATTCACTGAAATAATATGTCTCAGCTATTGACTCTAAATTGAAGAGAAATGGACCTCACTAGATAAAACAGTCAGAAAAACTTTTAACTGGGAACCCTAACTCTAAACTTCGGATCATCTAATAGTAATATCCCACGAGTAAACAATCAAATTTAGGAAAATATGACTATTTTAGAGAAATATGTCTATCAGATTATGGCCAAGTAATTTGAATATTTACTACATCAGACAATTAGATCTAATTTTTAACATCTATTTTTAATGTTAATTTTTTTAACATCTAGATCAAAAAATGCAGAACTCTTCTGAGGTTAAAATTTAGAATGGTAATTTAATGATGATCCTTGTATAAACAATGGTTTTATTGCTTATCTAAAAGCAGTTAATTTAATGCATTACTCCTAAATTTGTCTTTTGCTTTTTACATGGATCATTCATTTTTTCTATTCACTGGATGCCCAGATCAGGATGATTTCAGAAACGTTTCTTTATTTAAAAATATTCAACTCGAAGTATTTTTATCTTTTGAGTATATAAATAGGAGTTACAAAAATCATAGGCACATATGCATACAGACACTCACACATGCTCAAAATGTTCAAAAGATCTGCTTATTTATTTAGGTCACTTCAGTTGAATAGGTCACTGCATGATAGATTTGGTCATAGCAGGCATTCTCCTGACAATAGTTAAAGAGTTTGTTTATTTAACTAAATAGGAATCTAACTCATCATTTAGAATGACAGTTTGGCAAATATTAATCTAGTCCCCTTGAACTTTTTTAAACCAAGAACATTGAGTGTTTTAGAGATATTCATTCTTTCTCCAAGTTCTCCATCAAATCTCTATGGGCAAAAAAGTTTCTTAATGGACCACATTCCTAAAATGTTAGGATTTATTGGCACAGATGTTTTGGGTTTTATCAATTTCAAAAGTCTTTTTTTCCTATTAGAAATTTCCATTGTACATTTCAAATTATAGAGCGGCACCACAGTGGCAAGTAGAAGGCCAGGATTCTTGGGAAAATAATACAAGTAATAAAAGAGAAAGGCCACAAGGTCAAAAGGTATTTTTCTAGAGAGTCTTGCAATACACCAAGCGGTGCCTTGGAAAAAAGAACAAAACTGTTTAAAAAAGTAGCTGCTATAATGCTGCTTCATTACAGGCCCAGTGGAGCAGAAGTAATGCATCCATTTTGCCTTTTTCATCATTGATGATATCAATGGAGCATTAATGGAATTCTTATAGTCTACTGGTACAGTATAAATTTAGCCTGAGCAAATTTTGCATTGACTACATTATATAATACTCCTTAAAAAAAAAAAAACTAACAAACTAGAGAACATCATTGGCTTATTCTGTATATAAAAAGAAGTTACATAGGAGCTATAACTTCCAATTTGCAATGAATCAGAAGCAAATTCATCTTTCAAAATAGATTTTACCGAGAACATAGGTAGCATGCTAGTCTGAATGAAAACTCTCATTAGCAAACATGCTTTGTTGAAATGTCAAAGGCTATCACTAGTTAACAAAGTCTAGTGCTTTTATTGCTGTTTATTGATTTCACTTATTTAAGTCTCCTTTCACAAAAAAGACTTCCTTGCTTTTTGTTCTTTTGTTAACAGGATAGGTTGTGCTGTCAAAAGGCAAGTTATGCAAATTGAGCATTATTTATCTCCAGCTTTTAAATCATGTTCACACTAAGATCTTAGGGCCAGTTGTCCACTTAGATAGAAATTCAGGGGTAACATGAGGACTCAAATGTTTCCAGTGAATTTGCAAATGGCAGGGGTGCTTGCCGAATCTCTGTGCAAATCTATTTGCAAATGTAAATCGTCTTTCCAAACAGATCAGTGGTTATTTTTTTCTTTTATTTTTTTTAATAGGGCCAACCAATATCCTTGAGCAAAGCAAAAAACTGATGGAATGTCCACGTGGCACTTCTATTCATAAATGTTGTTCCATGTGCTCTCATCTCCCTATCATTCTTTCAGAGCAGGACAAGACAGAATGCAATGACACTACTACAAATTTGAGAATTCTGCAATTTAGGGGACAGACAAAAGCTCTTGCCAGCCCAAATATCTCATTTTCACTTATGAATACAGGAGATGAACCAGGGTGTGCGCAACTTGTTATTGTAATTATTCATTTTTAAACATTTTTAATTGGATCACCATGATATACACGATCACAAAGTTGTTCATGATTTAGTTTCAGTCATATTATGTTCCAGTAGCCATCTCTTCATGGATACACATTTTTCAGCACCAATGTTCCCAGTTTCCTCTCTCTCTCTCTCTCTCTCTCTCTCTCTCTGTCTCTCTCTCTCTGTCTCTCTCTCTCTCTCTCTGTCTCTCTCTCTCTCTCTCTCTCTCTCTCTGACACTTTGTCTCTCTGTATCTCTCTGTCTCTCTCTTCCTTTTAGGAACTGTTGTTTTTAATATTTTTATTGAAGGAGTATCATGTGTATCACTTTACCTCTCCTTTCAGATCCTAGTTCTTATCCAGAGTGATAATTTCTGGGGGCCAAAGAGAGAGCATGGAGGTAAGGCATTTGCCTTTCATGCAGAAGGTCAGTGATTCGAATCCCAGCATCCCATATGGTCCCCGAGCCTGCCAGGAGTGATTTCTGATTTCTGAGCATGGAGCCAGGAGTGACCCCTGAGCACTGCCGGGTGTGATCCAAAAAACAAAAACAAACAAACAAAAAAACAAAAAACAAAAAAAAACAGAGTGATCGTTTCCAACCATCAGTGTCAAACTGTTTTTAATTTTTAAATGAATCACTGTGAGATAAACAGTTACAAAGCTGTTCATGATTTGGGGGTTGGAGTTGTAGCACAATGGTTAGTGTGTTTCTCTTGTAAGTGACTAAAATAGATTCTATTCCCAACATCCCATATGGCCCCCTGCTCTTACCAGGAGTAACCCCTGAACAACACCATCTATAACCCCTCACCAAATAAAAAGTCATTCATAATTTAGTTTCATTCAGATATGTTCCAACACTCATCTCTTCACCAATGCACATATCCTGCCACAAACATTCTGTTTCCTAAATTCTTGCAAAAAAGATTATATTTGTACAAAACTACTAAGCGTTCCAGTTTGCCTGTTTTTTCTTTAGCCGTTACATTTCCAGGGTCCAAACCCATAAGCACAACTTTTTTGAGGTCAGTAATTCATTCAATTTGTTACTCATAACACTTCCAACAAACAACTTATAATATTATTTATATATATTAATGTATTTAATCTTTATTAGTTTTACCCTTTTACTATCACTTTCCAAATATGTATCCAAAGAAACTTTCGGAGTCTGGTCAGGAGTGAAAGTTAAGGTTTATTAAGAGTAGTGGACAGGAGAGATAGTAGGTAAGGCTCTTGCCTTGCACATGCTTCTGGTTCAATTTAGAATCCTTAGCAACATGCATGGTACTCTAAGTATCGCTAGGGGTCACTCCTGTGTATAGAAATGCACAGACTCTGAGGTCTGTGGTATATGTACCCCCAAATAATACAAAAACCAAAGCAAAAGACAAACAAAGCAAACTACCAAGAGACAAAAACCACAGTTAAAAATGTCTAACCTGCTCTGCTAGGTAAAGTAGAATTTATAGACACTAATGTATATTGAAATAAAAAAAATTGTATATCTACATTGAACATGATGCCAACAAAGTGGGTCTGTTGGATAAAAATAATATTCTACTCATCTGCAAAGGCCTTTTTAAGCTTTTTCTCATAACCAAGGACAAGTTGGCTGGATTGTTTATTTTTGGATTGTCTACAGGAGGAGCCATATCCTGGGTTTACTTACTGGCCTACTTTATTGGATTGTATTTCACTTGGTTGCCTTCCACAGACACTGCAATAATTGCAAACTGAAGGTTTGGTTCAACTCTAGGTTGAACAAATCTGTTGAAGCCCTTTCTTCAAAGCATGGGCTCACTTGCATCTCTTTGACACATTTAATTAAGATATGCAACTTGTTTTTTGACCTAATGTTATTTTGTAGAACTTCACTACACAGTAAAAAAAAAAGTTTGAAGCACATTGGGAAACTCCCCAAAGCTTGTGTGGCCCACTGCATTGAGGTCTTCGTTTTATAGGCCTGCTTTGGACTCCACTGCTGTATAGAGCTAGGTAGACACTGATCTCCAGTAAGTGGATTCTCCCCATGGGCAGATATCAGCACAATGAGCTGTAATTATTTAGGGACTAAGGGGCAAAGGATTTGTGGTGATGCTGTTTCTGCATGAAAATATATTCTTAAAAGTATATTGAGCCTTTCATTTTAATAAAATTTTTTGTTTGTTTGTTTTTAGTGACAGCACAGTAAGAACTTTCCTGAATTTCCAGTATTGTCATCATTTATTTTTTGTTGTTGTTTTCGTTGTGGGGGGCACAACTGAAGGCACTAACAGGTTATTCCTGGCTCTGCACTCAGAAACCACTCCTGCCAGGCTCTGGGGACCATATGGGATGTCAGGATCAAATCTGAGTGGGTCACATGCAAGATATGCCCTTCCCTATGTAAGATCACTTAGGGTCCCTGACTTGTGTTATTTGGACCCCTGAGATAAAGAGATTATGTTTACAAAATATTTTTTTTTTGTTTCTTGTTTTTATTGTTCGGTTACTTTGAGGGGTATGGATTACCACACTTGGTGGTGCTCAGGGTTTACTTCTGGCTCTGTACTCGTCTCACTCTTGATGGTTCAGGAGACCAAATGACATGCTGAAGATAAAACATGGGCTAGCCTTGTGCAAACAAGTTCTCAAATTACTATATTATCTCTCTAGACCCACTGAGAAATTTTAAGGCTTTTACATGTCACATCTTTTAGTGATAGCTTTTCATTTCAAATAAAACCCTAATATTTTTTAAGTTCTTACATATTTGAGGTTGCATAGATGCTTTGATTATTACTTTCATATTGCTTTAGTATTTACTTTAAGCCGACTTACAGTTTTTATCTATATTTAATGCTATTAGAAATTGAAATCAGAGATCCAAGCATGTGAGACAGACCTTATGCCAATAAGTTTCCATCTCCAGAGCTTCTCTAAGTCTGCTTTTAATGGCAGACTTAAATTTAGAAACAATAATGTGGTAAGAGTATGGATGCATGTTCATAATTCAAATTTGACTTTCTTAACTTATTTTCAACTTCTAGCCATGATAAATCTATTTTAGCTGAAATTTGAAAGTAAAAGCAGTAATAAATATAATTTGCTGAAAAGTGTTGACTGTATTCAAATACCATAGTCCAAAAAATGGCTTTTATTCTATAAACTTAATGCCAAGAATTTGACACCCATATAAAAACTAGTAATTTCTAACAAGTATCAAAAATAAGAAAATTCTCTGCTACAGACTTTAAGAAAAATATTATTTTTCTTTAAGAGCCAAGAAGTGATTTTATAGCTTGAATAATTCTAATTATAGTAATCTTTTTGTTTTGTTTTGTTTGTTTGTTTGTTTGTTTGTTTCTTTTGGCCACACCCGTTTGATGCTCAGGGGTTACTCCTGGCTAAGCGCTCAGAAATTGCCCCTGGGATGCCAGGGGGATCAAACCGTGGTCCTTCCTTGGCTAGCGCTTGCAAGACAGACACCTTACCTCTAGCACCACCTCGATGGCCCCTATTGTAATCTTTTTTAAAAAATATTTTTAGGGGCTGAAGAGATAGCACAGCAGTAGAGTGTTTGCCTTGCAAAGAGCCGACCCAGGACCAATGGTGGTTCAAATTTCGGGTTCCCATCTGGTCCCCAGTGCCTGCCAGGAGCGATTTCTGAGCAGAGAGCCAAGAGTAACCCCTGAGCGTTGCCAGGTGTGGCCCCAAAACCAATAAATAAATAAATAAATAATTTAATCTGGGAATGTTTTTTTGCTCTGATGCAGCACTAGAGACTTGTATATCAAAGTTGTTTCATTGTGTGATTTTTTTTACTATTAAGGCAAATATAAAAATTAAATTGTAACAAAAGATTTTTTTAAAAATTCATAAAAACTGACCACAAGTTTTACATGTGCTAACTTATTATTAACTTCCACTTTAAAACATTGGTTACTAATAGTATTATGAAAATAATGCTATCAACATACAACTTCAACTAATGTATTGAGAAATCCAATGCATAAATTTTAATAATTTTGTATACATTTCTTTTGTTGTTCCATAGTACCTATCCATAGAGTAAATATGCTAAATGAATTCTGCATTTGAAAATGGTCTCTTTTTTTATAAGAAAACACACATTATTCAACAAATACGAAAGAGTAAAAGGCAATCACAGTATGATGCAGAAATAGTTCCCAAATACCTCTTAGTGCCTCAATTGTTAGAAATCTAAAAAGCTTGCAAAAAATAGTGCTAGTAAGTGATAAAAGACACCCAAAAATCGCTTTTAAAATACATGGCTCAATTAGAGAAGTTTGATTTTTGTTTTCACAGATAATACTATGTAGTAATAAGTGTGGTCTTTTTCTTATTTTTATATGGTACCTGTATCCAATTCAAGGCTGTGTCATGAGTTCTACTACTAAGCCAATGTTGCTGGCCTTGTATAGAACTATCCTGATAGCTAGTTTATTAAAACAAAATTTAAATACCTGATACTTTTATCTCACAAAAACTTTGAAATTACTTAAAACATTCAATCATTAAATGAGAGGAACAAAAAGCATGCTGTTTATTAAACTGAGACCCTCTTATTATAAAGGGAAATTGGAAAAACTGACTATTCCAGAAGATATTATAAGAAAGCTGTAGAACAAACCCATTTTAGCATGCAACAATCCAAATGGATGACTCTATTTCTCAATACAAAGAGAAATACACGTTTTCCTTACCCAAAACATCAGTACACTATATGTTTCTAAACAAAAGGTTAGGAACTAAGCAGTCCAAGTGATGCCTTTTCCTCAAGGATCAGAATTGGCACTAGACTTGAGGTCCTAGGTGAAATGAGTTTGACGGATTAGGTTCAGTTACTGGCTGTCAGTGCACTGCGTAAAACACACTGCACAGAGAGCTTAGTGAAACTTGCTGTTTTCTACACAGGAAAATTCCTTGATAGAGTTAGCATGAAGACAAATGAACTGTTATCCCCTAAGAAAGGTGTCCCATTAGGTTAGGTTTGAGGTTAGCAATACCAAACAGTCAGAGCACTTGACTTTTCTTTGCTGACAGACTCATTACCTTTGTAAATATTGAGGCTAAGCTTTGATTCTTCTTTGACTTTCCAGAGAGTACTGGTAGCTAACAATTACCAAAGTAACAGAGAAATTAAAGTGAAAATAGACAAGAGTAGGTAAACAATTTTCTTTTATCTCCTACTTTCGACCGTTGTTTAAACTTTTACCTTTATTATCACATCCCTTACCTTTTCATTTATTATCAAAATATTCTTGTCCTTCATGTAACCAAGAACTTGTGACATTTTTTTTCTTCCATTAGGCAAAAATAATGGAAGTGCAAGTAAGATTGATTTTAACATAGCAAAGGCAAGTCACAAAACCATATTTGCCAGTGTCCAAAATTGGACACAAAAGTCCCAAAGACTTTATCATAAGTCTTTTTCATATACAACCAGTTTTCTCAACTCTATTAATTTTGTTTATAACTGTTTCTTTAGTTTCATGTCAATTATATGCTTATTTTATATTTTCCTTATATTTTTGTTTTATTATACATTTTGCTTACCTCATTTACAAGCCCAAATACAAACAAGATATTTCTAAAATTTACAAAGAGATCTTTGAATATCTATTAGATTCCCAATTGTTTTATGCATTTTAATACTTTTTATCAGTATAATAGAAATGATATGACTTAGATAATTTAGTAATCTTCAAAGCTTGTATTTTAGCAGCATTAAATAATTCCTTCCTTTTGTCTATTATTTTTTAAGGCTCTTAAATATGTTTAGCATGCACACAAAACTGTCACAATATTGCTAATGAAAATCTTAGAATGCAAACATTTACTTTTCTACTGAAGCTATACTGTATATAGAGAGTAGTACTTTAGTGTAGATTTTTAAAATCATATTCTATTATATGTCAATATATATAAATGTAGATCTAACACAAATATCACTCTCTAGTAACTAGCATACTACAATTTCATAGCAAAGTATTTAAGTAAGCACTGAATACTTCTATGTGTGGCCCCAAAACAAAACAAAAAGGAATTAAACTTCTTTCTCCTTGGTATTCTCTTAGGTTTGATCCTACTTATAGCTCTCCTGGATAAACCTCATTTCAAGCAGATTATTTCTTCCAAGAAAATTCACTATGTCTCTTTACAGTTTCTGATATACTGATAATCTTTGTATCTCTTTTGCTTTACTCCATTTTATTTCTCTTTGTCTTCAACCTTTGTATCCTAACTTCAATCTCCAAAGTTAAAAAAAAAATCTCTTACTTGCATCAGAAAGTCTGTTCTAAGATAACAAGTTTGTATGTGTTTTCAAAAATTATGCAATTAAAAAATGTATAAATTTGGGAAATAAAACAGCCCTGAATGACTCCTGTTTCAAGAAATAATATAGGAATAATGTGATAATATTTAAAGTTGACTGAAATAAACAGAAGTCAAAATCTATTAAAAGATTAAGTAAATGGGGGTGGAGTATTGGCAAAAGCCATAAAGCATCTGCCTTGTGTGCACTAACCTAAGATGAATCACAATTTGATCCACCAGCATCCCATATGATACCCAAGCCAGGAGCGATTTCTGAGTGCATAACCAGAAGTAAACCCTGAGCATCACTGGGTGTGGCCCAGAAACCAAAAACCAAAAAAAAAAAAAAAAAAAAAAGATTAAGTAATAACTAATGGAGAATTTATGACTTTAAATGATTTGTTAGAAAATAATATCTGGTGAATGGAGATAGAGATAGAATAGTTGGTAGATCACTTGTATTTTATACACTGACACCCAGGTTCACTCTTGGTATCCAATATGGTTCTCTTATCATTGCCAGAAAGGATTTCTGAGTGTAGGACCAGGAGTAAGCTTGAGTACTTCAGGTTATGGCCCTTCTTCAAAAAAAAACAGAAGAAATAAAAGGAAGTCCCAAATCAATTATCCATTTTTTAACCTAAGAAATTCAGAAATGCAAACATAATTTTAAATACACAAATTAACAATAAGAAGCTGAAGAGATAATACAGTAGATAGAGTGCTTGCTTTGCATTTGGTTAACCCAGGTTTGATCCTTGGCATCCCTATCTAGGGGTCTCAAACTCGTGGCCCGCGAGTTGTTGCGGCCTCCATACAACATTTTGTGGTCCATGGCCGGCCTTCAAATATCACAGTATTAAGAACCAAGAGTAACCTCTGAGCACTGTTGGGCACTACCCCTCCAAAAATTCACAAAAATCATTGATATTACAAAACAAAAGAGAAAACAATAGAATATAAAAATGTTTCTTGTTGGGGTATGCTCTTAGTGCTTAGGCACCACCCAAGACTCTTATCTGGGAATTATTGAAGTGATGGGGATTAAAATCGTGAGTTCTAAAATGCAAATAATGAAGTACAGCCCTTTGAGCTATCTCCTCATTCCATATTCTCTCCAAGTATTTAAGGGAGAAATGTATCAGCTATATATAGGTAAAAGATAGAAAAGGAGGAACTATATGCCCAAGTAATATATAAAGTCACTATTACTTTCATACTAAAGATAATGACATCAGAATAAAAGTGCCTAGCAATATTCTCATGAGCATGGATGAAAAAGTATTTCACAAAATTGGAGCAAATTGTATTGAACAAGATATAAAAATTTAATAAGCCATGACTCTCTGGATATTATCCCAGTAATTGTATACCAGCTAAAACCCAATTAACAGAGAATAGCATATAATTAAATAAAATAGAAAACTCATAAGATTATCTTAAAAGACCCTTAAAGCAATTTGACAGACCCCAATACCAATTCCTCATAAAACTAACACAAACATGCAGAAATAAAATACGTCGCAAGATGAGCACCAAGACAAAAAAAGATAGGTATTAAATTGTTTTCAAGTTGTTACCTCAAACAAAGTGATAAAATGACAATCAAGATTGGCTCTGGTAAGGATACATTTTGTAATCCCTAGAAATTGAAAAATAAAACAGAGATAACTAAAAAACTAACAGAAGAGATAAAACAATGTGAAAAAGAATGATACCAATGAATGAAACTAAAATAGCATTTGAAACTAGCAAAAAACAGTGGAATATTATTAAAATCCTATTACTTCAGTAATTACATTAAGTATAAAGGCATATATATATTCCAAAAGAATATTTTCAAGCTAAATTTAAGAAACAAAATGAATACTGATGAGATAGGACAGCAGGAAAAGTACCACCAAGTCAGATTTGATCCCCAACACATTGTATGGGCCCCAAAAGACAGCAAGGAATGATTTCTGAGCACTGAATAAAGAGTAAAGTATTAATTGTTTACAGAAACGATTTACTGTGGAGAAGCATAATGACAATGCTTAATTTACTGTGGCATAGGGCCATGAGGGCCACACCTATTGGTAATGTAATGAAGGCCACCTATGATGTCAGGGACCCAGAACATGGGACATGCAAGGTTTGTGCTTTACCACTTAAGCTATATCCTTAATCCCCAAGAAACATGCATAT
This sequence comes from Suncus etruscus, assembly GCF_024139225.1. Lineage (NCBI taxonomy): Eukaryota > Metazoa > Chordata > Mammalia > Eulipotyphla > Soricidae > Suncus > Suncus etruscus. The sequence goes on from NC_064858.1 coordinate 31,208,091, forward strand.
TTGTTGAAGTAATACTACTTCACATTTTATTTAAATTTTATTTGTGTATTATTAACACATGGTATTTCTACACATACATTCATTTTAAACTATTCTTTATAATGTATTTGAAAGTATCACCCAATGTACCCTCCACATTCCATTATGGTAATCACAGAATCAAAGAGTTTATATTGTGCGATTTTATTAATTAAAGTTTTAAAGATACTTGTGCCTATCTGTGTTTCTTGAATAGCTGAAGCACTCCTCAGAGGCCTAGGGAGCACATCCCCAAAAAAACTGCACTCTGAAGCTGCCCTGCGAGTGAGTGAGTAAAGTCTGGTTGTGGGGGTCACCAACCAATAAGCTGAGCCCTCTGGCCTGTGGAGGCTCCGCCCTGCTGTGCCTTTGATCACTCTTAGGACTTCAAGGAAAATCTTTACTGTGCCTGTCTATGTTTCTTGAATACCTGAAGCTCTCCTAAGAGGCCTAGGGAGCACACCCCAAAAAAACTGCACCCTGAAGCCCCAGCGAGTGACTTGAGTAAAGTCTGGCTGTGAGGGTCACAAGGCAGAGCTGAGCCCTCTGGCCTGTGGAGGCTCAGCCCGGCTGTGCCTTTGACGACTCTGAGGCCTTCAAAAGAAATTTTTGCTGTGCCTGTCTGTCTTTCCTGAATACTGAAATCTCTCTTCAGAGGCCAAGGGAGCGCACCCCCAAAAAACTGTCAGCTAGAGGCCCCAGAAGAGCGCAGCTCTGCTTCACTTCATGGCCACACACTCTAACCAATGAACCCCACCACAACACGCAGAAAAAATCACACTACAAGCGTGACAATGGAGAAACCTCGCAGGCAAACACCATGCACAGAGAATGAAGACAATAGCTCTGATGACCTGAAAATTTCCAACCATCTGATTAACCTCTTGGATAAGGAACTTAGAATATAAATATGGAAGATGTTTGTAGAACTCAAAGAAAGCATAGATCGATCTGAACAGAACACAAAGACAGAAATCAGAAAACTCCAAACTGAAATAACAGACCTAAAAAACACAGTAGCTCAACTGAAAACCTAAGTGGATGGCCTTGCCAGCAGGGTAACAGCAGCTGAGGAGAGAATCAGTGTACTGGAAGATGAGATGCAGAAAAACTCAACACAGCAGAAGATTAGAAAAGAACCTTAAGACAAACGATCACACAATAGAAAAAGTACTCAAGGAATGCGAACAGATGAAAATAGAAGTCTTTGATAAACTGAACAGAAACAACATAAGAATCATTGGAGTCCCAGAGACCCATGTAGGATATCTCCAGGAAGAATCATGATGTCAAAGACATCATCAAAGAGATACTCCCAGAGTTAAAGACCACATGCAATCAAATCCTGCATGCCCGAAGAGTACCAGCTAAAAGAGACCCAAAGAAAAGTGCCCCAAGACACATCCTCCTTACAATGATAAATCACACTGATAGAGATAGAATACTGAAAGCAGCAAGATCGAAAAGGGAATTACATTCAAAGGAGCATCCCTAAGACTTACAGCAGACATGTCACAAGAAACTCTCAAGGCCAGAAGACAGTGGTGGGATATTGTGACAAGACTGAATGAAATAAATGCCTCACCGAGAATACTGCACCCAGCCCAACATACGTTCAGGTTTGAAGGAAGGATACATAGCTTCATGGATAAACAACAGCTCAGAAACTTCACAGATGAAAAACCAGCATTAAAGGAAAAACTGACAGGTCTACTTTAAGACAAGAGAGACAAACAAACACAGCAAACTTATCTACAAATATGACATTAAATCCTATGACATTCATCTCCCTCAATGACAATGGACTAAATTCACCAATTAAAAGACACAGCGTGGCAAAATGGGTCAAAAAGATGAATCTGACCTTCTGCTGCCTACAAGAAACATATCTGAATAGTCAGAACAAACATAGACTCAAAATCAAATGCTGGAGAAAAATCATCCAAGAAAACAACACCCTTAAAAAAGCTGGGGTGGCCATATTAATATCTGATGACACCAACTTTATACTCAGAAAAGTGGTAAGGGACAAAAATGGGCACTATGTACAAATCAAGGGATATGTGCAACAGGAAGAAATCAGACTATTAAACATATTTGCACCCAATGAGAGACCAGCAAATTACCTAATACAATTACTGACAAATCTGAAAGAAGACATCAATAATAACACAATAATTGTGGGAGACCTCAACACGGCCCTATCAACACTTCATAGGTCAACCAGACTGAAAGCCAACAAAAATATACCAGCCCTGAAAAAAGAAGAAAGAGGACTAGTAGATATATATAGGACACTCTATCCTAAAAAAACCTGCATACACATTCTTCTCCAATGTACATGGGTCATTCTCCAGGTTAGACTACATGCTGACACATAAAACATTCCTCCATAAAATAAAGAGGATAGAAATCTTACAGGCTACCTTTGCTGACCACAAGGCTCTGAAATTAGATGAAAACTAGAAAGGCACACAAAAGAAAAACTTTAACAATTGGAAATTAAACAACCTGCTACTGAACAACCAGTGGGTCTAAGATGAAATCAAAGAGGAAATCAAAACTTTCCTGGAAACAAATGATATTGAAGACACAAACTGCTAGAATCTATGGGACACAGCAAAAGCAGTCCTGAGAGGAAAACTTATAGCTTTACAAGCACACATCAGGAAGGAAGAAGGGGCATACCTGAATAACTTAATGACGCAGCTCATAAAATTATAAAATGATCAATAAAAGGAACCAAATATAGGGAGACAGAAGGAAATAACAAAGCTGAAAGCAGAAATAAATGAAGTGAGAAACCAAAAAAACAATACAAAACATCAACAAAAGCAGAAGTTGGTTCTTCAAAAAAATACAAACAAGATTGATAGACCATTGGCAAAACTCACAAGGAAAGAGAGAGAGAAATCTGATAACCCATATTAGAAATGAAAAGGGGGAGATCATGACAGATATTGCAGAGATCCAAAGGGAGATCAGAGACTACTTTGAGAAACTTTATGCTACTAAACATGAGAACCTAGAAGAAATGGAAAAATTCTTGGACACTTATAACCTTCCAAAGATAAGTAAGGAGGATGTAGCATATATAAATCCCCCAACACTATGGAGGAAATTGAAACTGTAATCAAACATCTGCCCAAAAAGAAAAGCCCAGGCCCAAATGAATTCATTAATGAATTCTTTCAAATTTTTCAAGAGGAGCTACTACCAATTCTAGCCAAGGTCTTCCATGAAATTAAAAAAAAATAGGAACACTCCCAAACAGCCTTTATGAAGCCAATATCACCTTGATACCAAGACCAGACAGAGATGATGCCAAAAAAGAAAATTACAGACCAATATCGCTGACGAATACAGATGCAAAGATCTTCACCAAAATCCTGGCAAATAGGATCCAATGCATCATCAAGAAGATCATATACACTATGACCAAGTAGGTTTCATCCCAGGAATGCAAGGATGGTTTAACATCCGTAAATCTATCAACATCATACACAACATCAACAACAAGAAAAATAAAAGTCACATGATCATATCAATAGGAGCAGAGAAAGCATTTGATAAGGTCCAACAGCCATTCTTGATCAAAACTTTCAGCAAGATGGGAATGAAAGGACCTTTCTCAATCTAGCTGAAGCCATCTACCACAAGCCAATGGCAAATATTATCCTCAATGCAGAAAAACTAAAAGCCTTTCCTCTAAATTCTGGTACAAGACAAGGCCATCCACTCTCACCACTGCTCTTCAACATAGTACTGGAAGTGCTTGCTATAGCGATAAGGCAAGAAAAAGATATCAAGGGAATCCAGACAGGAAAGGAAGAAGTCAAGCTCTCATTGTTTGCAGATGACATAATACTTTACTTAGAAAACCCTAAAGACTCTACCAAAAAGCTTCTAGAAACAATAGATCAATATATTAAGGTGGCAGGCTACAAAATTAACACACAGAAATCAATGGCCTTTTTATACACCAATAATGATAGGGAAGAGATGGACATCAAGAAGGCAATCCCATTCACATTAGTGCCGCACAAACACAAATACTTTGGAGTCAACTTGACCAAAGATGTGAAGGACCTGTACAAAGAAAATAATAAAGCCCTGCTCCACGAAATAAGAGAGGACACACGGAACTGGAAACACATACCCTGCTCATGGATTGGCAGGATTAACATCATTAAAATGGCAATACTCCCCAAAGCATTATACAGATTAATGTGATCCGCTTAAAAACACCCATGACATTCTTCAAAGAAGTGGCTCAAATACTTATGAAGTTCATCTGGAACAATAAGAACCCTCGAGTAGCTAAAGCACTCCTAGGAAAAAGGAAAATGGGAGGCATTACTTTCCCCACCTTTAAACTGTACTACAAAGCAATAGTTATCAGAACAGCATGGTACTGAAATGAAGACAGACCCTCAGATCAATGGAATTGGCACAAGTTTTCAGATAATGTTCCCCAAACATACAAAGGAGCAAGAAATCCTAAGTGGAGCAGGGAAAACCTCTTCAACAAGTGGTGATGGCAGAACTGGTTAGTCACTTGCAAAAAGCGAATATAGACCCCCAGTTAACATCATGAACGAGGGTAAAACCCAAATAGATTAAAGACCTAGATATCAGACCTGATACCATAAGGTATATAGAACAACACATCGGTAAAATACTCCATGACATTGAGACTAAAGGCATCTTAAAGGAGGAAACTACAGTCTCCAAACAACTGGAAGCAGAGATAAACAGATGGGAATACATTAAGCTGAGAGGCTTCTGCACCTCAAAAGAAATAGTGCCCAGGATACAAGAGCCACCCACCATGTAGGAGAAATTATTCAACCAATACCCATCAGATAAGGGGCTAATATCCAAAATATACAATGTACTGACAGAACTTTACAAGAAAAAAATCATCTAATCCCATCAAAAAATGGGGAGAAGAAATGAAAAGACACTTCGATAAAAGAGAAATACAAATGGCCAAAAGGCACATAAAAACTGCTCCTCATCACTAATCATCAGGGAGATACAAATCAAAACAATGATGAGATACCGTTTTACACCACAGAGATTGGCATACATCACAAAGAATGAAAACAATCAGTGCTGGCGCAGATGTGGAGAGAAAGAAACTCTTATCCACTGCTGGTGGGAATGACATCTAGTCCAACCACTATGAAAAGCTAAATGGGGATTCCTCCAAAATCTGGATATTGAGCTCCCATTCAACCCAGCTATTCCACTCCTAGAGATATACCCTAAGAACACAAGGATCACAAGAATACAACACAAAAACCCCTTCCTCACACCTATATTTATTGCAGCACTATTCACAATCGCCAGGCTCTGGAAACAACCAAGATGCCCTTCAACACACGAATGGCTAAAGAAACTATGGTACATATTCACAATGGAATATTATGCAGCTGTCAGGAGAGATGAAGTCATGAAATTTTTCTATGCATGGATGTACATGGAATCTATCATGCTGAGTGAAATAATTCAGAGGGACAGAGAGAGATGCAGAATAGTCTCACTCATCTATGGCTTTTAAGAAAAATAAGTCATTTTGCAACAATCCTCAGAGACAATGAGAGGAGGGCTGGAACTTCTGTGCTCACAGTTATAAAAATAACTACACAGAGAACTACCATAATCATGTGAATGAATGAGGGAACTGGAAAGCCTGTCCAGAGTACAGGTGGGGGTGGGGTGGGATGGAGGGAGATTTGGGACATTGGTGTTGGGAATGTTGCACTGGTGAAGGGGGGTATTCTTTACATGACTGAAACCTAATCACAATCATATTTGTGATCAAGATGTTTAAATAAAGAAAAAAAGAAAGACTAAACTATGAAAATATATTTAAAAAATTTTTAAAGATAGCATTATTTTAAAAGACTGTGTTTGTTCTAGGGGTACATATCTGCACCCTTATATAAATAGCAACATTCCCAACATCAAAGTACCAGCTCTAAAGTAGCAACCCACCAATTAGACTCACTAACTACTCCTCATTCCTCAACTAACATGAATTCTGCCTTAAGAGTCCAAAACATTTTTTGTTTAACACTATTTTTCTCTTAATTTACTAGTTTGCTTCTGTGTAGTCTCAATCATGGTTTTTCATTTTTTTTTTCTGTCTACCATATTTGTGTGGAATTTTATGGTTTCTTCTTTGAAATCTAACTGACTTCACTAAGCATAAAATTCTAGGTTCGTTCATCTTGTTGAAAATGCTAGGACTTTATCTCACTTTAGTATAATGACTAAATGGTGTCCATGGTATTATATTCCGCACCTGTTTTTTCTGGTCTTTTCTGTGTGAGCACTTAATTTGAGAAAGTATTTTTTTTCTTTCTTGGCTCACACCTGGCAGCACTCAGGGATTACTCCTGGCTCTATGCTCAAAAATCGCTCCTGGCAGGCTCGTGGGACCATATGAGATGCCGGATTCAATCTACCATCCATCAGCATCAAGGCAAACACCCTAGCTCCATTCTATCTCTCAGGTCTCAAGATAAAGCATTCTTTAGGCAGACAAATATCATATGAGCTATAGAATGGACATAATGTGACATACAAATGCTATATAAGTCTTGGGCTATTTATTTTTATATGGAAGATGGGGTTCAGAACAATGATTGGGGTTCAAAAAGGCACTCTCCATAGTGCTCATTGCGCATGTATGACTGATCCATAGGTGTGGTGACAAGCAGTAACCCTAATCAAATTCAGGGCATCCCACATGGTGCCACTCATTTTGTTTTGTTTTCGGGGTGCATCTTGTGTTACTTTGGACTTACTCTTGGACCAGTGTTCAGAAAGCAGTCTGCGAAGTGCTCGCGAGATTGTATTTAGCACTAGGGATTGAATTTGTATTGACACATGCAATGTAAAATGCACTTTATTCTGGCCTTGTACTGCAAAACTTTGAGATAATTCTTTAACACATCTTTATCAATATTGAATCAAGTGATCTTCAAAACAGGAATACTAGCAAATATCACGGGTCCAAAAAGATCAAAATAGTTTATTCATTAAAACAGTTTAAATTTGAGGCTAGATAAGTAGCACAGTGGGGATTCCATTTGTCTTATACACTGCCAACCCAGTTTAAAAACCGGTAACCAAGTCCCACAAAGAATGAACTGTAAGTAAAGAGCCAGTAAAGGCCCTGAACATGCTGGGTGGTGACCCTAAATCAAAACTAACAAACCAAACAAAACCCCACAGAATTCAACTCTGAAGGGATTAGTCAAACAATTAAGCTAAAATAATAATGAAAAAAAATGATTGGAGTGTTTGAATATTCAACCAGATATATGCAGGATTTTTGTGCTCAGATCCCTGATGACAAGGGACCTGTTGTGATACCAAAGATTAGCAAATTAGATTATGTATAGGTCAATTATGATAATAATCAAATTAACACCTGTAGTGGATAGTTACAGGGTTTGGCTTGTGACTCTGTGAGAGTGACTCTAGGTACAATTTTGGAAAAGAAAAAGAAAAGTTGATTTTATGTCACAGTATATATGTTGTTTGTGGAATCTTTGTTAAGTTTCCATGGAAAATTTATCATAAAAATTATGTGCTAGGCTCTGTAATAAAGATTAAAGAATAATTTCAACAAATTTTAATAAATACTAAAGAATTAAAAGCAGACATAATTTGTATTGTGACTAAAAGAAAAATAAATGAAGCCAGCAACAAATGTATTCAGAGGTCCAGAGTGGTACACAGTGCTAGGGTCGTGGATTAGATCACCTGCATCCCATATGGTCCCCTAGCCAGGGGCAATTTCTGAGCACAGAGCCAGGAGTAACCTCAGAGCACTGCTAGGTGTGGCCAAAGACACCCAAACAAACAAAAAATGTATTCAAAAATATTTTGCATTTAAGCAAAAATATTAAATAGCCGTGAATAGAAAAATTATAAAGAATATTTATAAAATTATAAATAAAATTATATAATATTAAAAGGGCACAGGAGAAAGGAGACATATTAGTAGTAAGGAGGAATTGAAATTTGTTAATGAGAAATAGGGTTTTTTTTTGTTTATTAAAGTATTTTATTTTATTAAATTAAAAAATTTATTTCATTGAAACTATTGTGATTTTCAAAGTCCTTCATAGTTTAATTTCAGACAGACAATGAACCAGGACCAATATCACCACAAATGTCTAGCTCCCTCCACCAAAGTTCTCAAGAGTGCATCCTAAACCACCACCCTTTGCCCCCTGGCTTGCCAGTATTAACAAGCCTATTTTAAATTTAAATTGTTTTAGTTTGGGTCTCTTGATTCTCTTTTTTTATTGTAAGAATTTATTCAAAAGACAAAATTGGTTAACATATTGAGGTAAACTGACATAACATAATATAGTAACATAACATAACATATAATTAATATAATATAATATAATACATGTAAGTCAAAGAACATTTCTAAATAAAACACAATTTTTTGATCATAATGACTTACATACCTTTCACAGTAGTATTTTAGGTACATATTAAAATTGAATCAGGAGAATATCCATCACCCCCAGTGTTGTCCTTCCTTCATCCCTGTTCCCAAGCATATATCCCCTTCTCCCTCCTTTAACCCCCAGAATGATAGTTTAACTAAAAGCATATATGTTAACACTAATGTAAAGCTTTTTTTTTTTTTTTTGCAGTTCCAGATATTTTTACTAGTGGTTTCTTAAAGGTTTAGAGTCAAAGGAGCATTCTATAAACAATGTTAGAATGGTAATTATCATTTGCATGGGCCCACCAAAGTATGGGGGTCATGGAAAGGAAAAACTTTTGGCCTAAGTACAAGGAGACCTTACCCCTGAAGTTTCCTGACATAAGACCATTTCTAGGCTCCAAGCAAACTAGTTAGTCCAATCCTGGTCATTGTCTGTAGTGCCCATAGAGTTATATTTCTCACAGTCTCTATTGTTGGTATCCTATTTCTGTAGTGAAGGTCCTGGTATCTATATATCCTACATTGAAGTCAGGATGGTGTGGAGCGGTGTCTAATTTCAACTCAGAATTAAAGGGCAATGCAGAAAGCCCTGTCCAGTATGCAGGTCGTTGTTGTTGTTTAAATCTTAGTGTTAAGGGAAGACTCTTTTGAATAAATCGATGTCAGGGCAGTAGTAGGGTATTCCCTGGTAGAGAATTGCTTCCAGGTGATGTCATAGACAACTTTGGATGCTTCATAGATGGCTTCCCTGGTTCAGGGGTGACTGGAAAATGCCCAAACCTCTGAGGCCTGTGCCAGGTCATCATGTCAATGTTCAGGGTGTAAGGTTCCATTGCACCACTAGATTTGTGTGTTCCTATCTCTATTAGATAAGAACTTATTTGTATGTATAGTATTTTCCATTTTAATGTGCCCATGCAAACAAGGAATAATGCCACCTGGCGTTATCAGTGCATAAGGGGGCAGCAGGAACAAGTCCAACAATCCCCGTGACCTGGTTCAAACATAAGCATTAAACTGAGGAACTCTTTCACCAACATTCCTTATTAAACAAAGAACTAGTTTTTTTTGTATTTTTTTTAATGTGCTATAGACATTCTTCTGAAGTGAGTATAACATGTCTTTTTTTTTTGTTTTGTTTTGTTTTTTTTTTTTGAGGGTCACACCCGACAGCGCTCTGGAGTTACTTCTGGCTCTATGCTCAAAAATCGCTCCTGGCAGACTCAGGGGACCATATGGGATGCTGGGATTCGAATCACCATCCTTCTGCATGCAAGGAAACACCCTACCTCTATGCTATTTCTCCGGCCCCTGTCTAACATCTTGTTAACTAGAAGGATATAATGGATGCACATTTTAAGTATAATAACTACATGAAATATATACTTTATAAGGGTGGTTCAAATTACATTTTATGAGTTTCATCCCCCCAAAAATAACATCTAATGTACAGTTGAATATATAAAATGTAGATCAATGAGCTACAAAATAACTAATATATACTTTTCATAATATATATAGAAAATTATCATAAAACAAGCTACAAAAACTAAATTAGAAATTGGTATAAAAGAAAAATTAGTATAATAATTTAGCTTCAAAATTAATTTATTTAATATTTTAATCTAATTCATTAATTTCAAATTAAAGCATCACTCAATATGTAGGGTCCCATGCTATTGCCACACTTGTATGTAATAAATTTATGCTTAGAAGGACAAAATAAATAAAAATTTCAAATGACATAAATTATATGTGTTGGAGTCACAATTTGACTAAAAATGTTTGTGAAATGTAACCACTACATTACTGACTATACCACTAGACCAGTGCAAATACATGCAATTGTTTGGAGTAAGACAAAGTGATATTTCTAAGCTTCACATTTTTTCTTTCCACGATACAAAATACTTAATTAAAATAAATTGCATTGTATATGCCATTGTTTTAAGAGACGTTAAGTTAGATATGGATGCAGACTTGTGTAAAGTAAAAAACTATCAAAAAAGTTTACTTTTTAAAAACACACTTTTTGAAATACAAGGCATAAAGGAGATTTGAGAGAAGAGCGCCAATTACAAACAGGAGGTTTCACAGGGACAGTAGGAAACTTGTTGAACGTGAAAATGTAGGGAACCAAGGCTATTATAATGAAATGCATAAGCAGGGAATTATAACCATTCTGTATAGGGGAATTTTTCCAATACTAGAAAGTCTGAGGAAGACAGACTGTAAATAAGGAAACTCCGGTAAAGCAATTTGTTTATACTTTAAAAACTGTTTATCGATGTTATTTTAATTATTCTTTTTAAAATAAAATTGCCAGTATATGTGAGAAGAATTCTAATCATAGATTTAGCATTGTGAAGTAAAATAAAATAAACAAAATACAAATAAATATTACTTTTCATCAGTACTCCCCATCAAGTTTCATGCTTTAACCATGACACTTCAGCACTAAAATCTCTATCTTACTCTACCTTCAAGATACATTTCTAACTATGTCATGTGTAGCTTCGCTGTGCAAACCTCAAATTTGTGTGTCCTACTAAAAATCTACTTTCTCAACTCACATCAGTTTTGAACTTATCCTTCATTTTGGTTAAAAGTGTAACAACTTGTGGGACAGAAAGATAAAATGGGTTAGGGGCTTATTTTATAGCTGGTCAACTCAGGTCAAAACCCTAGTACCCTACATGGTTCCCAGATCCCATTAGAATTGACTCCGAAATGCAGAGACATACATGCTACCCACCCCACCCCACCCCCCAAAATAACAGTTTCCTTCCATTAAAAAGTACAGAAAGCAATCTGGAGATTTTATTCTTATTCAGTTAATGATTAAATGAAGAAATCTTGTCACTGCATTTCCTCTCTCCCATACGTCTTTCTCATTTTAATCAATTCCTTTAAGAACCTTGTGGTTTTATTCATCTCTTCAGTTCCAATGGCCTTCTAATTGATACATTATTACTAATTTTTATACTCAATTAGGTTTTCACATGGCTTTGAAAATTATCTTCCTTTAAAAAGAAGGTCATCTTCTCTCTTGTTAAAATTTCTATTAATTGCAATTAACTTTGGGTCCTATCATAGCTTTTCTATGAGCCCCTCCTCAAAGTTATACTTTAAGAATTCTTCTATGATGCAAACATATTTCTCAGTTTCTTCAAAACCTTGTTTGTCCGAAACTTTTAGGTGTTCAGCATTGATTTCTTCTGTGGCCCCTACTTGACTTTTTTACTTAGTGAGCTTACTGTCATATTTTTATATCAGGCAATTTATTTTGTGAAGTCTTTGCACCTCCCAGGAAAGCCTAGCATTCCCATGCCTACATTTTCTCACAAGTTTTATTCCTTATTAAAATATTTATGGTATATTAAATTGATCTATGTCTGAGCTCAACACAATAAAACATTTTCTTAGAGGTTTTCTTATTTGCTTTTGTTCTCTAATGTAATTGAAAATATAATAAGCTCTCAATAAGTATTGATCAAAATGTATATGGTCTGAGGTAAACATGACATACTTGAATGGTACCCAAATGTAGAAATGCTATCTAAAATTAATGTTACTGAGGTGAGCTGATAGTATCCAAACTTAGAAATGTCATCTAAAGTTAATACTCTTATATTTTTAGTTATATAGACTTTTCTTGGTGTTAGAACTGCAAGATGATAATTAGAATTAAAAGCATTAAATACCTATTAACCATTTAAGAATAAGAAAAGCAAAAATAAAGTTTGAAAAAATAGTACTTAAAATTGTAGTTAATATTGACATGATTATAAAGGCCTGCAATACATAAAAGTTTCATAGTTAGGTAAAAAATTCAAATGATTTTTACTTAGAAGATAGATTAATAATATAATTGAACCCTAAGACTTAGGTTACACTAAAAATAAAAATCATTGCAACCTTTTGAGCAAATATACACATAACAAAATCAAAAGGATGCTTACAACTTGTTTCTATAATAAGGAGAAATTACCTGTTCAAATATATTTATTTCCACAAAAAAATAATGTTCACTGGTTTTATGTCTGCCTCAGCTATATGATTCACAGTCATCTGACCTCCAATGTCTTCCTTAACTCAAGTTTCTATATAAAATGCACATAAAATGCAAAACAAAATAGTGTGAGTATTCTTTTTTTTTTTTTTTTTTAGTATTAGGTCCACACCCAGTGATGCTTAGGGGTTATGCTCCTGGCTATGAGCTCAGAAATTGCTCCTGTCTTGGGGGACCATATGGAATGCCAGGGGATTGAACCGCGGTCTGTCCTAGGTTAGCCCTACTGCTTGAGCCCACCGCTCCGGCCCCATATTGTGAGCATTCTAATGCAAAATCTTACAGTGTTACCAGAGACTTTTAAATTCAGTTTAAAAATATATTTATGCAAAGTTTCTTAATCTCATATTCTACCACTTCCTAAGAACCCCAAATCACAGAAAAGGAATTTTCTGATCCTAAGCACATTCTAAGCTACTCCCTGATTTTTCTCCTTTCTAAAATCCTCTTGAGCATTTTCTCCTTTCATCAACTCTATCCTATCAACTATCAGTTTTTGTTAAAATTGTCTTCCAAAGCAAAATTCTTGTTCTGATTTTCAACAGACTCAAATTTCTATCTTGTCATTTGAAAGTTGGTGAAATTGCAAGTTTTTTTGTTTTATTGTTTTTTATTTGAAAGACAAGAAAATAATAATATCTAGTTGCACCTTTGGACAATCCTGCCTCACTATGTCACAAATATTTTGTGCTCATTTTGCTAAATTGCTATGATTCTTGCATCTCTAAACACATGAACTTATATTGAACATTGGTTTAGGACATTTCATTTTCATAAAGAAATTATAATTTATGTAAGATACAAACATTTGCCATTTTGGCAAGTATTACACACACTTAAGAACATTTGCAGACTTCAAACTTGGAGATATTGGTTAGCAAAATGTCTGGCACATAATCATAGATTAAAAGATGGTGATATTTTATAAAATTATAATTAGTACAACATTTGCTAATAATATTTCTTATTACTCGATGTGCATGTATTCTCTTTTAAAACCCTATATTATCTTAAAATTATTTTTGTACATACAAAACTGCAGTTTTCTTATAACTATATCTTTAGCATTTAGAAAACTATCTTATAAATATTAAAAGTGGCATAATTTTTTAATATTATAAATTAATGAATAAGTAAAACAGAAGTTATCTACATGAATGCTTTCTTTGGAACACATAACACTGAGAACTATTAAAGTAATTCAAGAGAACTAATTTCAATTACAAAAAATGGTTTGTTAAATAATAAGTCATCTACTTAATTTTTATAGATAGTAATACCAAAAATATTAAACTGTGGTATCACTTTTTAAATCAGTTATAAGTAGTTATTTTTTTTTAAAAATGAGCAGATTTTTTTTAGGAATAAAGGAAAAGTATGACTTAAAATTATTATTAACCTCTTTAAAATATTTGAATTGGTATTATACTGAAAAAGTATTATTCAGAAAGTAAAGTTATAAAATCCATAATATATAGAACAATTTGAAAACTGTTGACATTTCATCCATCACTAATATTTTATTAATTTATTAAACTCTAAGCTTATCTTTATATCACTTAGCCTAATACTCCTTGGGTTATGATTAATTTATCAGAATTAGTATGGGTTGAATTGAGATCATTCAAAGGGTTTCAGCACATATTTTGCATCTAGGTACACTTGGCGCTATGTTTAAAATCTGATATGACAAGATTCACCAAAACCACAGGAATAATCTGTCAGCAGCCACTAACACTGATGGGTGTGACTGGGGTGTGACCTCAAAACAAACAAAACAAAGATTATAATAATATCTGCATGTCAACTCTCTGATTTAAGTTTCTAAACATAGAAAAAATAATCATGAAGAAAATAAAAGATAATAAGAGAAAGACAATGGTCAAAACTGTAAGAAGAACTCAGTCTGAATGTGTATATATTTTATTATGATTGTAGCAAATTATTATGGTAAAATGCAAATATATAAAGCAAGAAAATAAGATGGACCAGTTGATGTAGTACATTATAATATTAGAAAATTTGGATTTGACTACCATGGGAAAGTAGAGGAACCAAAATAACTTTTATTTTACTGTTTTGGGGGTAATTGGAAGGTGACACAGTCAGCTGTACTTAAGGCTTATTCCTGGTTCTGTCTAAGGGATCATTCTTGAAAGGGTTTAGTACTGGGGATCTGACCTGATCAGTCATGCACAGGTAGTTTCTTAACCTCACCGTACTACCTATTAATTTTTAAACAAGTTCTCTTGTTAGCCTTTTTTGAACTATTAGCTTCCCTTTTTCTTCCTGCTCATTAACCACAACCATGGCTTGGTATTTATTTTGATGCCATTATTCATTGCATGTAGTCTTTTCTGAAGATTACTTTTCAGTTAATTAAAAGGGCTTCCTTTCTGTATCTTTCTATTTTTGGTCTTCAAATATTATATATAAATATAATACATATACCTAACTCTTTCTCTCCTGGATTCATACTTCTTAAATAAGTTGTTGATTCCAGCATGGGAGAAGTCAGGTTTTCAACACTTTGCTCCAAGTAAACTTAACTTTACTCTATTTTTTTTATGTTTTATTTCTGCATTCTAAGTTACCAAAAGACACAATTTTTTCAAATATTTCATGATAATATTTTGTTATAAAATTTCCCTTACAAAGATTTTCTTACCATTTCTGCAGTGTCCTTTAACAGTTTCCAACACTTCATGGTGTAGACCCCTCTTACAGTATTCATTACTATATTGCTACATATTCTAGACTTGAAAATTATGATTGTTTTAAGAATGCTCTATACACAATATAACCCACGAAGCCTTTCTTCAATAAAGTTTACCTTCACACAATGATAATTTTCCTAGAAAATAAAATCATTTACATCTGACTTGCCGGCTTTATACTTTTTAAGCATTCTGACCCATTCACTGGGTCAGCTTTTCAACTGCAACCCATGGATCGATCCTCAGTGTCTTTCTATGCATGTGCATGAATATGTGTGTTGGCCACTTCTATGTCTGTCTGTAATATACATAAAGTTTGTCTATGTTGTGTGTAGCCCTTCCCCCTGTTATATATAATCCTTTGTCTCCCCTTAGCACTTTACAAATTCTTCTCTTCTCTTCTCTTCTCTTCTCTTCTCTTCTCTTCTCTTCTCTTCTCTTCTCTTCTCTTCTCTTCTCTTCTCTTCTCTTCTCTTCTCTTCTCTTCTCTTCTCTTCTCTTCTCTTCTCTTCTCTTCTTCTCTTCTATTCAACTCTCTCCCCCTGTCTCCCTATTTAATTCTTTTTTACCCTCAGTTTTTAACTCCTCAGAAACCAAAATGTTCCTACCACCCTAACCAGAAGCCAACCTGCTCCTTTGGGAGCCAACGTGCTCCCAAAGTTCAAAGGAAGATTCCCAGCCCTCCTTGCCTCCGCTCGAGGAGAAACTGCCATCTCTGCTGCTGCTAATCTGCTTTCGGTGGTCCCTTTTCTCCTACCTTACTTTACTGTGGACTGTTTTCTCACTACAAGATTCAGTTTTTGAAAAAACCTCAGCTCAAGAACATTTCCTGATCCATGATTTCTGGAACAGTTTTTCAGATTCCACAAAACCAAATTACAGGCTGAAGCTGTGCTCCTGACTTTATTCCTTGCCCCAGAGTATATCAAAAGACTTAAAATGGATATTTATATTCCCTTATATATTGCTTCAGATAAATTTTCTTAATAGGTATCATTTTTATTGTCTATTTCTTTATGTAGTGATAGTTTCCTCTATTCTAATTTGTGATCTGTCTAGTAAGAAATTATAGGATGTAAGTTTCTCTTGGTCTCTGAGTTTATCTTAGAACTAGGTTACAGGGATTATATATGTTGTTATATTTACTCCCATATGCACCAGAAATATCATATGACATTGTTTCTTTTTGCATAGGCATATTAAAATGGAGGAAATCTTAAGTATGGAAACAAGTTCTTATCTAAAAGGGATAGGATCTCACAAAGTTTTTATTGCAAAGGTCCTTTTACCCTGAACATTTGTCATAGTGACTTGGCTTAGGCTTCAGATGATCAGACAATGGTCATTCACCCCTGACCCTTGGATGCCAACTAAGAAATTGGCATGGTTCTCTGCACCAGCACCAGTAATCAGACTTCTACCTAGAAAGGCCCTAATGTTGCCCAGGCACCAGTGTGGTTTAGAGTGGGTTCATATGACATCCTGACAACTTGGAAACAGCAACATATTGTTCTCAGGGCTGGGTTCTCTGCAGGACCACCTACCAGTGAGATGAAGCCAGAAGACACTCAGTGACACCCTGATTTCAACACAGGATCTGTGAAAAAAAAAACAAACAGGATTTCTAATTATAGAAACCTGACTGTGACACCTGCGATTGAAAAGAACTTTTACTGGAACCACACAGAAAGACTTTGGGATTAGAAAACTTAGTATGCCTGTAGCCTGTAGTGGTCTTAGGGCAGGATGCTTCATAGGTAGGGTCTCCCTATTTTTGTAGGCCAAAGTTTTACTTTTATATTTTCCCCAACTGTTGCTGTGCCTATGCAAAAATAAAACAAAACAAAACAACAACAACAAAACCCTGCTACACCACCTTTTTTGCTTTGTTTTGTTTTGGGGCTACATCCAATGACACTCAGAGGTTACTCCTGGCTATGCTCTAAGAAATCACTCCTGGCTTGGGGAACCTGGCTTGGGATGCCAGGGATCAAACCCAGGTCTCTTCTGGGTCAGCTGCATGCAAGGCAAACACCCTACTGCTATGCTATAGCTCCAGTCCCATATACCACCTTTGTTTTTTCTTTTGTTTTTCCTCTATTTTTAAACTTATCTTTTAAATAGGGTGTCTGCCTTTTTCATAGAACATTGGGACATGGATTCCTATTTTGGGGGGGGGGGTCACACCCGGCAATGCTCAAGGGTTACTTCTGGCTCCATGCTCAGAAATTACCCTGGCAGGCATGGGGGATCATATGGGATGCCGGGATTCGAACCACCATCCTTCTGCATGAAACGCAAACGCCTTACCTCTGTGCTATCTCTCCGGCCCAGATTCCCTTTTTTTAAACCAAATATTTCTGCATTTTTCTATAGAACTAAGATGAAAGGAAAAAAATAAAGGATGAGCCCAAGGCCAACTGGTTTCAGATGTGTTGGTATAAAAAAAAAAGGACAAAATTAAATATCCAAGCCAATGTCAATGACAACAGAATCAAGAGACTTAAACTTTAACAATCTAAACTTAAAAAACACCTGTTATAGCAGGCCTTAGAGCCAGAAGGTGGAGGTATAGGATGCACTCTGGGATCATTGGTGGAGGGAGGTTGATAATGGTCGTGGGAATAGCCCTGATTCACTATATAGCTGAAATTCAATTATGAAGGACTTTGTAGATCATGATATCTCAATAAAATAAAAATTTAAAAATAAGAATATATGTAATGAATATCCCTAGATATTCTGAAGGAAAGTCATAACTTTCCTTAGTTACATATACTCTAACTTTAGAAACATCTTCCAGCCTCTAGTGGATTTTAAAAACCATTAATCATTAGACACAAAGAATTGAGTTGTCCATCATAAATAGTATTAAAAGTAATGAGTGAATGGGACGCTTTAAAATTTTAGGTTAGTTTATTTTGAAGCGATTAATCAAATTCTTCTCTTTATTGTAGAGAACTGACTAATTTTTCAAAAGAACTCTCATAGACAAAACCACAAATTTTTCTAAGATAAATACCATTAGAAGATTGAGAATTGATGATGAGTGGTAAGTAGAAGGAGTATGACTAGCTAGTGTTGGCCCTGGAACTCTTTTTAGTAAATTTTATATTTTATCCTCCCTTCAAAGGTAGACTGACTTATAAAGATTTCAAATAAACTTCTGGCACAGTTTAATCAATGCTCATCCTGGGCATGTTGTTAAACTAAAAGTCAACCCTTTAATTCTTCCTCTCTGTCTAAAGTCTAAAGTGTTATACATAGCTATAGTTTCATCTCTGTAGAACTCTCAATCCTGCCAACTGCCCCCACCCCCCCTTTTTTTTTTAAGAATTTGTAGTTGAAGCTGGTCTATGGAACTTGGCCTCCACATGGCCTTTCCCTTCTGCTCCTAATATATGAACTATCTCTTTTTTTTAATTTGACATCTCAGCTCTTCCCTGTATTGTAATCATTTCATTATGTTGAATTTTTGTGTTGCAAAAACTGAGGCCATTTTAGTTTTCCTGGACAAACTTAACATGAATAAAATAACCATTGATGATATATTTGGTATCCAGGAGTAATTTTTACAGTATAACAAGAAATACCTGGGCTGTGTCTGAATACAAGAAAAAAATGATCATATCAGAAATCTCATCATTTTTCATAGAAATAAAAATTATTTCTTTTATCTTAAAATAGATGCACAAAATAGAAAATCTACATGTAATAATTACAGCTGCAGTGATTAAGGCAGAAAGTAAAGAACACTACAAAAATATGGCCTTCTACCAGCAAAAGTTAAATTCACTTAATTCAAAAGCATTTGTTCCATACATATACTTCTATTTTCTTTTGTTTATAATGATAGTCAATTTGATAAAAAGCATTCCATTTTTCATTTTTGACAGAGCTTAGGCCAAATAACTTGTTGACTAATATTTGAAATGTTATTCTAGATTATATTGTTATTATGTAGATAAAAATATGTACTGTAAAACAGCAAGGCACATTATAGCTATAATGAAGTACCCTATACAAAAAGAATACTTTTATGATTCTATATAAAGATATATGAGTATGAAATATGTGTATAATTTCATAGGTTGTTTCTTTATATATCAAGCAGAAAAGAATTAAAGATAGTATCTTATTTTCCAAAATAATCTTTCATTAACTAGGAAAACAGTTGTACTGCCCTACAATTCAACTGGTTTCAAGATCAGCAAAGATTTTTGTGCCTTTATTTTTTTCTTCTCAAATTTGATTTGAATTTTTCCAGTGTAGTATTATATAGATATAAGAGATACCACATCTCTTATTTTTCATGAGAGTGATGCAGAATATTAAGCTATACTTCCCTCCTTACTGAGTTTATAAAATATCTTTTATACATGAAGCAAGAAACTACAGTGAGAAATATATAGAATACAACAAAGATGAGATCTAAAGGAAAGGGAGATGATGAGGTCAGAACTCAAAGTAATGGCTTCATTCCACATGGAAATAGAAACATAACCAGGCCTAAGAAAATAATACAAGAGATAACCAACCAACAGCAAATATAGTGCTATTTTGTGATTATTAATAAAAAATTAACTGTACTTTATTTATATGTAGTTGGTGCATTAGTAAGCTAAATGATAAGAACAAGTTCAGTTTTTCATTGAAGAAGTGATATTTTATATAATATTTTAAAATTTAATATCTCTTGAAAACTCTGCTTGTGTATTTATTTTTGGTTATTGGGCCACACCTCGTGATGCTCAGGGGTTATTTCTGGCTATGCTCTCAGAAATTGCTCCTGGCTTGGGGAAATCATATGGGACACTGGGATTAAACCTAGGTCCATTCAAATGCTTTACTGCTGTAGTATGGCTCCAGCCCCTTGTATATTATTTTTTCTACTTATCTGTTATTATAATTTTATCTTTAATTTTCTTTTTTAAATTAATATACTATGAAATACACAGTTACAAACTTGTTCATGATTTCACTTTCTGAAGGAACCATTTCCTATAGTTTAATGACAATATGGAACATAAAGGAAGCAAAATCTAAAGAGGTAAAAGTCAGGGAAATACTCTATTTTTAAGTATCTTAAAAATATTTTCACATAATATACATCTAAAGTTTAATATTCTGGATATATAAATAATATGTAAACCAAATACTTTTTTTTTGGTTTTTTTGGCCACACCCATTTGATGCTCAGGGGTTACTCCTGGCTAAGTGCTCAGAAATTGCCCCTGGCTTGTGGGGATCATATGGGATGGGGGAAGGGGATCGAACCATGGTCCTTCCTTGGCTTGCTTGCAAGGCAGACACCTTACCTCTAGCGCCACTCGCCGGCCCCCTAAACCAAAAAGCTTTTATATTATCAAATAATCAATTTCTTAGTCTTGAGTATAAGTAGTAGATTAAAACTAATTTGAATGTTTACAATCAAGGCAATGATTTTTGCCATAACAGATTTTGTAGCAAAAATTCTCTACAAAGAACTCTTATTATTATCATTTTTCGTGGAAAGCACCCATTGCAAGGATAAAAAAATAAGTGATTTTGATTAGTAATTTTACTACTGTAGATGATAAACATACATAAAACATACAATTTTTTGATTTAGTAGTTCTCATAATTAAAAAAATTAAATAAGAAAAGAAATAACTGTCTAATAAATTTAAAGACAGATTATTTAAGTGCAGATGTGACTATCGCCATAAAGATCTGATGCTAGTTTGATTGCCCTAATATATAACTGAAATAAATCATAATGGCTGTATAACTCAATTATGAAACAGAAGCAAAAGAATATCATTTTAGGATATCAGAATGAATCTGTTTTAGAGTATGGATTAGATTATCTTCAACATCTTCAAGTCTATAAGAATTTGATATCTAAAATTTAAATCGTAAGACCACTAATGTGTGTTATCTAAATCAGTGTTTTATAAATAGTTTTTTCTAAATGTATTAATATTTTGGCCTGTTTTTTGTGGCCCTTATTTGCTACTGATTAACTATCTAACATTATAATATGACCACCAATTTGTCTTTATTTTACATGTAAAACTCTTAAAATATCCTGGTGATAAACCAGTGATAGTAACAATTTCTGGTAAGAAAACTCTGACCTAAATAATATACTACTTATATGTTAAAAAAAAAAGAAAATATGACGAAGAGGCCAGAACAAATAGTATAGTAGGTAAGGCACTTTTCTTGCAGGCATATGATTGTTTTAATCTCCAGCAACCTATATGTTTCCAGAGCACATCAAGGAGTGATCCTTGAGCTCAAAGCTAAGAATAACTCCTAAGCATCACTGAGTGTGACCCCAAACCAAAAAAATAATTAAAAATAGAATATATACTAAAATAGTGCTTAAAATCTCATAGGTGTTTATTTTACATACTTCTTTTTCTTACTTAATCCTATGACAATGATCATTCTCAATGTCGATAAATTAAATGCACCAGTTAAAAGACACAACGTGAATAAATGAATCAAATAACTGAATCCAACTTTCTACTACCTGCAAGAAGCACATCTGAATAGTCATGATAAACATAAATTCAAGTCAAATATTGCCTAACAACCATTCAAGCAAAAATTTTTCTTAAAAAGGCTGAGGAGGTCATACTCATATCGGATACACTTTAGGCTTAAAAACGATATGAGACAGAAGTGAACATTTCTGGGGTCAAGGTGATAGCAGAGTGGTAGAGCATTTACTTTGCATGCAACCAATTCAGTACAGACTTTGGTTTGATCCACGGTGTTCCATATGGTCCTCCAAGCCAGGAGAAATTTCTGAGCATATAGCATGCAGTAACCCCTGAGTATCACGGGGTGTGGCCCAGAAAAAGGGCATTTCTTAATAAAGGAAGTATGAGTGCATCAGTATCAGTGCATCACCTTTCTATACATACATGCATACAATGAGAGGTCAGAAAATATATAAAACAATAACTGATAGCTATGAAGAAAGACATAAATAGAAACAATAAAAGTGGGGAAACTGGGGCTGGAGAGGTGGCACTAGAGGTAAGGTGTCTGCCTTGCAAGTGCTAGCCAAGGAAGGACTGTGGTTTGATTTCCCCCCCCCCCCACGTCCCATATGGTTCCCCCAAGCCAGGGGCAATTTCTGAGCGCTTAGCCAGAAGTAACCCCTGAGTATCAAATGGGTGTACCCCCCAAAAAAGTGGGAGACTTTAACAATGCCCTGTCACCACTTGTTAGTTCAACCATCTAAAACTTGACAAAGATAAACTGGCTCTGAATGAAAAAATAGAAAAGTGGCTTAATATATATATGCCTCTCCGTCACCAGAAAACTGGATACACATTCTTTTAAAATGCACATGTGACATTCTACAAGATAAAACACATGCTAGACCATAAAGCATACCTCCATAAAACCAAGAGAATAGAAACTGTATCAACTTTCTTCTCAGATCATGATGCTCTGAAAATAGAAGTGAGAAAATTGAACTAGTAATCGAAATCTTCCCCAAAACAAAATCTCAAGGCAGATTGATTCACTTGTAAAAATTTTTAAACCTTTAAAGAGAAGAGGACCTACTACCAATTCTTTTCATGCTTTTCTAGAAAACTGAAAAAACAAAAAATCTTCTAAATAGTTTTATGAAGCAAAATTATTATAATAATAAAAGCAAACAGAGATAAAAAGAGAACTACAGGCCAATATCCCTGATGAACACAGGTACAAAGATCTTCAATGAAACACTATCAAATAGGATACAATAGCTCATCAAGAAGGTCATATACCATAATCGAGTATGATTATTATTCCAGAGATGCAAGGATGATTTAATATAAATAATTATAATATGAAATATCATATAAACAATGAAAAATAAAAAACATATGATCATATGAATAAATGTAAAGAATGCATTTGACAAGGTTCAACACCTGTTCATAATAAAAACTCTCAACAAAATGGGAATAGAAAAAATTTTTCTCAATATTGTCAAGGCATTCAACCACAAACCGGTGGCAAATATACTCAAAGGTGAAAAATTAAAATCCTTACCTCTAAGATTGGGCACAAGACAAGGTAGCTGCCTCTCACCACTTCTATTCAACATACTAATGAAATTACTTGCCATAGCAATCAGACAAGAAAAAATATCAAAGGCATTCATATAGGAATGGAAGAAGTCAAGGTCTCACTGTTTGCCGATAACATGATAATATATAAAATATATTTTTTTATCACATCCCGGGGCACTCAGGGGTTACTCCTGGCTCTACACTCAGAAGTCACTTCTGGCAGTCTCAGGGGACGATATGGAATGCTGAGATTTGAACCACTGTCTGTCCTGGATTTGCTGATGATAATATATGTTGAATGCTACCAAAATGTTTCTAGAAATATTATATTTGTAAAGTGGAAGGCTACATAATTAGCATGCAAAGATTTATGGCTTTTTAATATATAAATAATTAAAGAGAAGAAAGAGACATTAAAATGCCTCAGAGGCATTTTTAGACAAGCTACCTTGTCTTGTGCCTGAGCTTTGGCGCAGTGGTAAGGCACTTGTCTTTCACACGGCTGACACATTTGGTTCCCCAAGTCAGGGATGATTTCTGAGTGCATAGCCAGGAGTAATCCCTGAGGGTCATTGGATGTGGCACCCCCTATAAAAGCCTCAGAATAACAAGTACCTTGGGGTTAACTTAACTAAAGAGGTGAAAGACCTTCACAAGGAAAAGGAAAAAACACTACTTCAATAAATGGGACTGGAGCAATAGCAAAATGGGTAGGGCATTTTGCTATGCATGCAGCCAAAGCAGTATTGACCTAGGTTTGATTCCTGACCTCTTATATTGTTCTCTAGCCTGTCAGGAGCAAATTTTGAGCACAAAGCCAGGAATAGCCCCTGAGGGCTGCAAAGTGTAGCAAAAAATAACAATAACAAAAGAAATAAAAAAGAGCACAAAGAAATGAAGGCATATACACTGATTATGGATTGGAAGAATTAACATCATCAAAATGACAATACTTGCCAAAGTACTGTATTGATATGATACAATCCCTCTAAGGATTCATGTTATATTTTCACAGAAGTGGGTCAAACACTTCTGAAATTCATTTGGAACAAAAACGCTCACAAATAGCTAAAGAAATCCTTAAGAAAAAGAAGATGGGAGGAATCACTTTCCCCAATCTTAATTGTACCATAAATAGACATTAAAACAGCATAGTATTTATATAAATACAAACCCTCAGATCAATGGAATAGACATCATTGTTCAGAGACAAATATCCAAACTTACAATCAATTAATCTTTGATAAAACTGCAAAAGTGCAAAAGTGGAGCTAGAAAAGCCTCCTCAACAAGTGATGTTGGAATAACTGGTCAACTACATAAAAAAAGTGAACTTACCATATTTGCTGGCGTATAAGACGACTGGACATATAAGACGACCCCTAATTTTGCAGTTAAAACATAGGTTTAGGCCTATATTTGCTGTATCAGACAGAACGTTCCTGTGCTGCATGTGCTGCATGTGCTCCTCTGCTCCTGTACCACAGTGAGCCAATCACAAAAAGCAAAGGTTCAAAGGTTATACTGTAATATACTTCCTCTCTGACTCTGGTCAATCTGAGCAGGCTTTTTACAGTGTAGATTCAGGTCCATAACATTGTCTAATTTGCACGCATAAAAATCCTGCTTGGATTGGCTGAGTTAGAGAGGCGGTCCAAGCAGCCTTGCAGTGATTGGTGCAAGATCGAGTTGGAAAATTCGTGTTGTGGCAATATTCAGACAATTTTTGTTTGGCGGCATATTGAAACATTTTTGGATATACTCGGTGTATAAGACGACCCCCAATTTTCAGTTGACTTTTTTTGTTTCAAAAGTCGTCTTATACGCCAGAAAATACGGTAGACCTCTCTTTAAAACCATGCACAAAGGTCAAATCTAAATTTGTTAAAGATCTTGATGTCAGACCTGAAATCATAAGGTACATAGAGAAAAATATAGGTAAAACAATCCATGACATTTAGCCCAAAGACATCCTCAAGAGGAAACTCCACTATCTAAGCAAGTGGAATCAAAGATAAACAAATGGTACAAAATTCAATTGAGAAGCTTCTTCACTTCAAGGGAAACAGTGACTGGGATACAAAGGCTACACACATAATGGGAGTAACTATTCACTTAGCACCCATTTGATAAGGGGTTAATATCTTAATGTACAATGTACTGACAGAACTTAATAAGAAAAATCATCTAACCCCATCAAAAATTGAAAGAAGAAATGATCAGAAATTTTCTTAAAAATACAGTTGGCCAAAAGGTATATAAATAAATGTCCATATCACTAATCATCGAGAAGATACAAATCAAAATAATAGTGAGGTATCACATCTCACCACAGAGACTGGCACACATCACAAAGAATAAGACAAAAACAGTGCTGGCATGGATAAGTGAAGAATAGATGAGTGGAGAAATTGACTCTCATTCAATGCTTGGAATGCCTCTAGTCCAGCCTTCCTGGAAAACTATATGGATATTCCTCAGACAACTGGTAATTTAGTTCTCAAATGATCCAGCAATACTACTCCTAGGGATAAACCCTAGGACCACAAAAACACCATACAAACATAACCTCTGCAGTCCCATGTTCAGGGTAGCACTATTTACAATACACAGAATCTGGAAGCAATCACAGTGCCTTACAACAGATGAGTGACTAAAGCAACTGTGGTACAACTACACAATAAAATCCTAAGCAGTTTTTCAGAAAAATAGTCATGAAATTCACTTATGCATGAATAGACATAAAGATTTTTATGCTGAGTGAAATGAATCAGAGGTAGAGGGATAGACATAGATAATCTTACTCATTTTTGGAATATAAGAAAAATAAAATATGTTAATAATATCTAGATATTAGGATCAGGAGGACCTGATCCATGTAGAAAGCTTGCCACAAAGAGTTCTGACTGCAATTAGAGCAAAGAAGGTTATACTATGACAACAATAGTTGGATCTGATAACTCTGGAAAAGAACTAGATGCTGAAAGGGGATAAAGTGACATGCTTAGCACTGCTTCACTAACAGTAGTGCAAATCACAGTGTCAAAAAGAAGAGAAACAGAGACAGAGAATGAGTAAGAGTGAAAGAAAGAGAGGCAAAATGCTTGCCCCAGAGACAGACAGGGATGGTGGTTGGGAGGGAGTTGGGGGTGGGAAATTTGCATTATTAAAGAGTTGTGTGATTAAAACCCAACTATGAAAAAATCTGTAACCATTGTGCTTAAAAAAATAAAAACATTGTTTGTCTTGATAATAATTTAACATATTGATCTTAAGGCATCAAAAATGTATCTTCTGTTAAAGAAAGCACTTAATTTGCTTGCATCAGAGATATCCTGGGTTTAAGCCCAAGCATTAGAGAAAAAACTTACATAACAGTGATTTTTCTAGTTACAAAAATTAATATAGGAAACTTTAAATTCAATGCAGACCAGCAAATAATGTTTCCTAAAATTTTTATCTTCTAAAAAGTAATTAATAAAAATCTTTAAAATTTCAGAGAGAAAATTCAGGGGAAAATACATCTGATAAGAGATATCAACAAAATTTTGGCAACTAAAATTGCACGAAGAGCAAATGTAATTGTTGGGAACCAGAGGAAACTAAGAGGGATGCAATTATAAAATGAATCAAGAGAGCATCTTCTTGATTTTGTTATTTTCCTAAGAAATTTAGCCAAATCATAAACTCACCTCTTGGGCCAAAGAAATGACACAGCAATCAGAAAGAATAATTTTGCTTTGCATTCTGCTGATTGAGGTTCAATTCCTGGAATTCTGTGTCTCCCAAGCACTACCACATGTCATCCTTGGGTACAAAGCTAGGATCAAGCCTTGTAATATGTGACTTTCAAAACAAATGAATAATCTAAAAAAGAATATTTCCAGAAGCAAAACTCTTCTGGGTACTTAAGATGTCAATATGTTGACTAGTGCACCTTTATTCATTTGTATGCATAGTTATCCTCTCTATTGTCTATAAATAATGGCCAATTGATAACTAGTTTATTATATACATAGTAAAATCTTGGCTATAATGAGAGGATATAAAATGGGGTATGAGTCATGCTCATACTTGAATTGCTTATATTTTATTATGATTTATTTTCCTTTTTATATTATAATTATAAATTTATCATAAATAAAATTATACCTACATATTAATTATACTGGCTGTGTTTATTATTGCACAGTAGTTTACAAATTTAGAAAGTATTTGCTTAAAAAAAAGTGGACATTCCATATCATCAACATGAAAACCTCTGCTTTAGGATAAATTCAATGGTTAACAATTATTTCTCCAAAGACAATGCCCTGTAAGAATCAGTGTTTTATTCTTAAATATAGACTGTCAGTCAACTTTTAACAGATATTTGAAGGAAGCCCCTAGCAACAAGAAGAAACTTAAACAAAATAAGCAAACCATAAAGGAAGGATAGCCTGGAGAGAAAAAAAAAAGGCCAGGAAAACAAGAAACTTCTTTCTTCATAAATACTCTCTTGAGTGTAAAGAAGAAACTTTTTAGAGGGTAAAAATATGCAATACATATTATACATGAAAATAGGAGTGAGAATTCAGCTGCCTTATATTGTCATACATTATAGACTTGAATATGCATGTATATTTCTATATACTAATGCACACATATATAACTAATTTTTCATTAAATTATTTTTATTTAAAAACTATACTCATGCTTATATCAACATTTATTAAAATTTAATTGATTTTACTAGTGTTTTAAGTAAATGACTATTTAAGTACTTTTAATTTTAATGTCTAATATAAAAATATTATTAGAACATGATATATTATATAAAAATCAATATAAATATATAAATCACATGTCTTATACATGCATGGTTACTTGACAACACAAAAATGAACATAGATATATATATAGTTTATATCCTAAGAAAATGTAAAACGAAAAAAAATAAAATATCAGAAAATAAAAAAACAGGGGCCAGATTAAAAGCACAGCTGTAGGACATTTGATTTGCATGCAGCCAATGCAGAACAGACCTTGATTCAATTCCCGGCATTCCATATGGTCCCTCGAGCATGCCAACAGAAACAACATAAGAATCATTGGAGTTCCAGAGGCCCAGGTAGGAGATCCCCAGGAAGAACCAACTGTCAACGACATCATCACAGAGATATTTCCAGAGTTAAAGACTGCATGCAATCAAATACTGCATGCCCGAAGACTACCAGCTAAAAGATACCCAAAGAAAAACACCCCAAGACAAATCCTAGAGCAATGACGAATCCCACAAATAGAGATAGGATATTGAAAGCAGCAATATCAAAAAGAAAAATTACATTCAAAGGATAATCCTTATGACTTACAACAGACATGTCACAAGAAACCCAGAAGACAGTGGTGGGATATTGTGACAAAACTGAATGAAATGGATGCCTCACCAAGAATACTGCACCCAGCCCAACTCATGTTCAGGTGTGAAGGAAGGAAACATAGCTTCATGGATAAGCAACAGCTCAGAAACTTCACAGATGCAAAACCAGCCTAGAAGGAAAAACTAAAAGGTCTCCTTTAAGACAAGAAAGACCAACACACACAGAAAATTTATCTACAAAGAAGGCATTAAATCCTATGAAAATCATCTCCCTCAATGTCAATGGACTAAATGCACCAATTAAAAGACACAGAGTGGCAAAATGGGTCAAAAAGAGGAACCCAATCTTCTGCTGCCTATAAGAAACACACTTGACTAGCCAGAACAAACATAGACTCAAAATCAAAATCTGGAGGAAAATCATTCAAGCAAACAACATCCTTAAAAAAGCAGGAGTTGCCATATTAATATCTGATGACACCAACTTTAGACTCAGAAAAGTTGTAAGGGACAAAAATGGACTTTTTGTAATAATCAAGGGATATGTGCAACTGGAAGAAATCAGACTACTAAACATATATGCACTGAATGAGAGACCAGCAAACTAATACAATTATTGACAAATCTGAGAGAAGACATCAATAATAAGACAAAACTTGTGGGAGACCTTAACACGGCACTGTCAACACTTGATAGATCAACCAGACTAAAATCCAACAAAAAAATATACAAGACCTTAAAAGAGAAACGGAAGAAAGAGGCCTCTTTCATACGACACTCCATCCCTGAAAACCTGGATACACATTCTTCTCCAATGTACATGGGTCATTCTCCAAGATAGACCACATGCTGGCACATAAAACATACCTCCATAACATCAAAAGGATAGAAATTTTGCAGGCTACCTTCACTGACCACAAGGCTCTAAAATTAGATGTGAACTAAAAAGGGACACAGAAGAAAAACTTTAACAATTGGAAAATAAGCAGCCTGCTACTGAACAAACAGTGGCTCCAAGATAAAATCAAAGAGGAAATCAAAACTTTCCTGGAAACAAATGATAAATGAATATTCAAACTACCAGAAGCTATGGGACACAGCAAAAGCTGTCCTGAGAGGAAAACTTATAGCTTTGCAAGCACACATCAGGAAGGAAGAAGGGGCATACCTGAATGGCTTAATGACACAACTCATAAAATTAGAAAATTACCAACAAAAGGAGTGAAAAATATAGAGACAGGGGAAATAACAATGCTGAGAGCAGAACTCAATGAAATCAATGAAGTGGAAACCCAAAAAAAAATCCAAAATTTCAACGAAAGCAGAAGTTGGTTTTTTGAAAAGATAAAGATTGATAGACCATTGGCAAAACTCATAAAGAAAGATAGGGAGAGAGTGAAACCTGATAACCCATATTAGAAATGAAAAGGAGGGGGTCGGAGAGATAGCATGGAGGTAAGGTGTTTGCCTTTCATGCAGAAGGTCATCAGTTTGAATCCTGGCGTCCCACGTGGTCTCCCATGCTTGCCAGGAGCAATTTCTGAGCATGGAGCCAGGAATAACCCCTGAGCACTGCTGGGTGTGACCCAAAAACCAAAAAAAAGAAAGAAAGAAAAAGAAATGTAAAGGAGGACATCACGAGATATATTGCAGAGATTCAAAGGGTAATCAGAGACAACTTTGAGAAACTTTATGCTACTAAACATGAGAACCTAGAAGAAATGGATAAATTCGTGGACACTTAACCTTCCACGGTTAAGTGAAAATGGTGTAACATATCTAAACACCCCCATCACTATTTTTTTTTATTTTTTTATTTAAACATCTAATCCCATCAAAAAATGGGGAGAAGAAATGGACAGACACTTTGATATAAAAGAAATACAAATGGCCAAAAGGCACATGAAAAAATGTTCCACACCACTAATCATCAGGGAGATGCAAATCAAAACAACTATGAGTTATCACCTCACACCACAGAGATTGGCACACATCACAAAGAATGAGAACAAGCAGTGCTGGCGGGGATGTAGAGAGAAAGGAACTCTTATCCACTGCTGGTGGGAATGCTGTCTAGTCCAACCTTTATGGAAAGTGATATGGAGATTCTTCCAAAAACTGGAAATAGAGCTCCCATTCGACCCAGCTATACCACTCTTAGGATATACCCTAGGAAAAAAAGGATACAATACAGAAATCTCTTCTTCACACCTATTACTCTTCACAATAGCCAGGCTCTGGAAACAACCAAGATGCCTTTCTACAGATGAATGGCTAAAGAAACTGTGGTGCATATTATGCAGCTGTCAGGAGAGATGAAGTCATGAAATTTTCCTATACATGGATGTACAAGAAATCTATCGTGCTGGGTGAAATAAGTCAGAGATAGAGAGGTAGATGCAGAATAGTCTCACTCATCTATGGTTTTTAAGAAAAATGAAAGACATTTTTGCAACAATCCTCAGAGACAATGAGAGGAGGACTGGAACTTTCAGATCAATTCATGAATTTCACCACAAAGATTGGTGAGTGCAGTTATAGAAATAACTACACTGAGAACTACCATAACCATGTGAATGAATGAGGGAACTGGAAAGCCTGGCTAGTGTACAGCTATGGGTGGGGTGAGGTAGAGGGAAATTTGTGACATTTGTGATGGGAATGTTGCACTGGTGAAGGTAGGTGTTCTTTACATGAGTGAAACCTTATCTCAGTCATGTTTGTAATCAAGGTGCTTAAATAAAGATATTATTAAAAATAAAAAATAGAATAATTTCCTTCATAAATATGAAGTCAAATCTGGGAAAGAATTTCCAAGGTGTGTGACAGCTTCAGAGAGAAATTTAAATAGAAAAAATGAGATGAACTCCCCAAAATAAATTGGGCCAATGGACTTTCATCAACTTGATGTAAAATCCAGTTGGGAATGTGAGGACACAAGATCTTTGTATAAAAAAATTGAAAACACTAATCAAACAATTTTAAATCATGAAAATAATAATGTATGTTTTAAGATGACCATTTTTGAGGTGTATTACACACTATTTGTATCTATTTGAATATTTTTGTTAGTAATAAGTTTCATGCAGTGTTTCCACACCACACTTGAATATGAGTATCTACTTTCTTCCACTACTAAATATTTAACTTTGGTTTCTTCTTTTGCAATAGCAACAATATTATTGTTACTTACATATCTGCTATATCAGGCTACAGCTAGAGTTCAGAGATTCTTCCACCAATTATCACAAATCTTACCCTCATTCACCCTTCATATAGGCAACAATTTAATAAAAAGTAGTCATGATTTTTGGAACTATCTTTAGCCAGTCTTGTGAACTTTCTGCATAACAGAAATACAGACAGGATCTACAGATAGTAAGTATAGTTAATATGAGACCTAGATTTAAACATGCATGGTATGAAAATGTCATTTTATTTTAAATGAAAGTAAAAAGGTAAAATTTTATATTTATAAAATTAAAATTGAATCACATACTTTTTATAGTATAATGATACTTCACACTTTTAATCAGACAATCTGAAGCACTCTATAAACATTGTCAAATTAAGTCTCACAATACCCTTATGCAGTAGTTAAGAATAATCATTCATTATATACTCAATAGTTAAAATGAGACATCACAAGAGTAAGTGATTTATCTCAAGAACATGCATTCCCTGAGTTTTAGAGTGTAGTTGTCTGTAATTTTCCCTGCTCCTTGCTGAAGCTCTTAATTTTTCTTGCCAATTGTATTAGCATAGTTTAAAACAAACAAACAAAATAGCTGCTATGCTCTGAATTTCATGTCATTTCCTAGCTTGAAGCATTTCCTGGGTACTTTGTTAATGTCTGAAATCTTCATGTTTCCACTTTTGTAGAGTAAAAGATAAGCCCATACTTCACTGAATTTTTCTTTACAAAAGCACCCCCATATATTTCCCAATAAAAGTGTTACCAGGGTCCAGAGTAGTGGCTCAGAAGTAGGGCATTTGCCTTGCATGTGACTGACCTAGGACAAAGCTGGTTCGATCCCAGTGTCCCATATGAGCCCCAAGCCAGGAGCGATTTCTGAGTGCATACCCAGGAGTAACTCCTGACCCTCACGGGCATGGCCTAAAAACAAAAAAAAAATTGCTTTCCAATAAAGGCATATCACCCACATTCTATCTTGTATGCTTTGAAATATCTATTCAATAGTAATTTACCAAATATTATTAGGTGCTTTATTAGCAGCACACTCCACATTTGATTTCCATCCATGGGTTTTAGTATCTACCAGGAAATACATAAAAATATTAAAGTGATTACTCTGAAGTTAGATAAGATCTACTAAGAAGAAACATAATCCTAAATGCCTTTGGAAAACTCAAATTCTAGATTAGAAGTTATTTCAGATTATCTTTTTACTTCAGTGCAGAGGTTTAAAGAAAAAGTAAGTACAAACTAATTCAAAGAATATTCCTAACAGTCCAGAGATTTAAAAAGTAATTTTTTTTGTTCAGGAGAGAAAGAGATGTACAGAACAACTAGAAACTGAACAAAAGAAGACATGGAAGAAATAAAAATAAGAGCTAGAGCTAAACTGTGCTGTTACCTTATCTTTCAAAGCAGCAGAAACCTCTTAACTGTTTCAGGAGCCTGTACTTGTATTAGCAAGTGTCACTATGGTTGCTGAGACAATAGAGTAGATTAGAAAGTGGCAGGACTGGAGACAGGAGGATCAGTTAGGAAATATAGCCATAGTCAGGAAAGGAAAATGATAGCTTTAATGGTAGGGAAGATGGAGAAGGACAAGACATAGGAGAATGTGAAAAAGGCTTTGGGAGATTGAAGAAAAAATATCATGGGATTTGCGTGATAAGAGGATGAAGAGAAATAAGAAATCAAAATCCCATATTTTACAAAATAAAAGAATCCAAAATTATACAGAATCATTCTCTTTAGAGTGTAAAAAAATGCTTGTGGAGTTCAGAAAACACAATAAAATTCAAAGTCCAGACAGAAACAGGAGATTGGGGGAACAGCTCAAGAGGAGATAGACTTGTTGCATGTAAAAATCCATAAATTCAATCCAAAACACTGTATACCCTACCCCAATCTAAATGTCATCAAGTGTAATCTCAATACTCATCCTTAGCATCTATGAATCTGATCAAATACCAATATGTCAGCTCCCCCTTTCACAAGAACTTGTATTTTGTAAAATAGAAGGTAGATAATAAAACCCAAATTGCTAGAGTACAGGTTTGTATGCACATACTCAAAATCCAGTCTCTATATGTCTCTCAGGCACTGCTGATTGTAGACTTAAAGTCCTCTCATCCCCAGCACACTGGTGTTATGCCAGTAAGGATTTACTAAAAATGTGTAGAACTGCATTACTAGATCCAGGCATGGAAATTATGAGGCCCATATTGTCATGTCATGTCATACATCAGGAATGTATCTTTTAACCCTTGAACACTATTAAACAGACACTCCCAAAGTGATGGAAAATAGAAGAGAGGATTATAGTGAAATTATAATATGCCAGGAGAAGTTGAGGAAAAATCAATGAGCCCCAAACGGGATGCAGAAAATCTCTAAACAACAAAAGATGGGGAGAATTTTTCCAAATAATTAAAAGGCACATGAGAAAACTATTGGATGGGTTTAAGAGGAAACAATAAAAGTGGTGAAAGAGAATAAAAGAGTTCATAGAACAATAGAAGAGTTCATAAAGGGCGGGAGTGGTGATGCAAGCAAAAAGGCATCTTGCCTTGCCTGGGCTAGCCAAGAATGACCGAGGTTCGATCCCCTAGAGTCCCGTATGGTCCCCAAGCTAGGAGCAATTTCTGGCTCATAGCTAGGAGCAACTCCTGAGCATCATTAGGTGTACCCCCCCCCAAAAAAAAAAACAAACTACAAAATAAAGAGTTCATAGAAATGCAAGCATTCACTAGAAAGCCAAAAAAAAAAGTTTGCAGAAATAACCTAACTGCACAGCTAAACAATGACCAAAAGAAATCGTAAACAAGCACAATAAAAGTATTGAAATTTAAAGCAAAAATTATGACATGAAAACTAAAAATATTAAAGATCAAAAAACCAAGATTAGTTCTTTGTAAAGGAAATTGAACTAAGTTGACATACCATTAACAAGACTCCAAAAAAAAAAAAGAGAAAGAGAAAATTCTTGTCAACTAAATCAGAAGTGAAAGGAAAGACATCACAATAAATACCACAGAAATTAAAAGATCACCATGGATTACTCTAAAATCTTTATAGCATGAAACTGAAGAATCAAGAAGAAATAGATAAAGATTGGAATTTCTATAATCTTGCAGGATTGAAGCAAGAGGGAACAGAGCAGCAGGATAAACTGATTATTATTAAGGAAATTGATCATAATCAAAAATATCCTCCCACACACAAAGAAACCAGAGCCCAAATGGGTTTTCTAGTGAGTTCTTAAAAGTCTTTCAACAATGCCCATTTTCAATGCCAACTTTTCAGGTTCCTTCAGGAGTTTATATAGTTTAAATGAGGCAAACAACTCTGATATCAACAGCAACAAAGATATCACACGAACAGAAAACTATAGTATGTATCCCTGAGGAACATATATGTAATATTCTAAACAAAATGTTAGCAAATAAAATCCAAAAATATGGGGGCTGGAGTGATAGCACAGTGGGTAATGCTTTTGTCTTGCATGTGGCAGACCCAGTTTGATCCCAGGTATTTTGTATGGTCCCCCAGGCCTGCCAAGAGTGATTTCTGATTGTGACCCAAAAACAAACAAAAAAAGTTCAAAAGTATTAACCCCCATGATCAAATACTATTCATCTTAGAGAGGCAAGGATGGTTTAAATCAATCAAAGTGTAAATCATACATATACAAGGAAAATAAAAACCATATGTCTACATGAGTGGATTCATTTGACAAGATATGACATTTATTTATGATTTCATAAAATTTAAAAGAAATTTACTAATTATAGTCAGTCCTTTATCATAATCACAGCATATATCATAATAAATATTAAAAACTTAAAGCCATACTTCAAATCTTAGGCACAAGATAAGTTGTTATCCACTATCAATATTATTTGTTACTATAATATTGGAAGCACTGTCATAGAAATTAGACAATAATGTGAATGTAAGGATACACATATCAAATAATATGTCAAACGCTCAAAATTTTCAGATGAAGTGACACTAAGGAATCTCTAAAGACTCCCCTAAAAGCTCCTAGAAACACTAGAATCATACAATAAAGTAGCAATCTAAAAAAGTATTGTGCATAAATTCATGGTAAAAAAATTAAGTACCTGAGATCAGCTTAACAAAAAAAGTAAAAGGTTTATATAAATTAAACAACAAATTTATACTAAAAGTAATAAGAGTACATGAGAAAATGGAAATGCATTCCCTGTCCATAGATTAGGGTTTAATATTGTAAAGTACCTATATTTTCCAAAACATAATAGAGATTTAATTAAGTTTCTGTAAAAATACTTTTAAATACATAAGTCAGCCAAATTCTGTTAAAATTATATAAAGTAATAGCCACCATTGCCCATCTGATGAATATCCAAAGCAGTCCAAGCTAGAATGATGAGATGCTTCATTTTCCTATCTTCAAATTATGCTGCAAAACTGTAGTAATCAAAATAGTATGGTACTAGAATAACAATAGACTCTCAGACAAATTAATAAAATATTTTCAAGATTTCAAAGGCAGATCCTCAGTATATGAACAGTTAAACATTTATACAGAAGCAAACAATATAAAGTTGAATAAGAAAAGCTTCTTCAATAGATGGTCTTTGGAAAACTAGTTATATTATTATAACTATTATATTATTATAGAAAATTAACTAAGATCCTTTCAAACACTATGCAAAACGTGCATGCATTCAATGTCATTAGTCAAACAAATGGAAACAAAGGAAAATAAACAGGCTTTCAGGACTCTAAGAAGTTTCTGAAACAAAGAAAACAATGAGACATTTTAGTTTTTAAAGGACAAATAAGAAAAATAATTTTATTTCATCTTTCCATTGAATTTCTCATTTTGCATAAGCAGTCACATAGAAAAAAATGTAACACATGATGAAGAATTTAAAATGTTCTAAATTTAGGAGCCGGAGTAGTGGCGCTAGGGGTAAGGTGTCTGCCTTGCAAGTGCTAGTCTAGGATGGACTGCAATTCCATCCCCAGTCCCATATGGTTTCCCCCAAACCAGGAGCGATTTCTGAGTGCATAGCCAGGAGTAACCCCTGAGCATCAACAGATACAGCCCCAAAACAATGATAATAATAATAATAACAATAATAATAATATTAATAACAATAATAATAATAATAATAAAATAAAATGTTTTAAATAAAAAAGCCACATCTGTCCCCTTTCTTTTCTTCTTTTTTTTTTCTTCTTTTAACTTTATATATACTTTCTAGATAAGGGCTACTCCTTTTTTTTACAGAACCATAGAACATTAATCATCTTATTCTACCTTATATTTCTATATCCGCATACAAATTGAGAAAAGAAAAAAAATTGCATGAGACCCAGGGTCCAAATGGTCTCAGGATCTTTGACTGGAAATAAAAGATGGTCAGACCTAAATACCCAAAACAAAGTCAATGACAATAGAATCAAGAGACCCAAACTGGTTCCATTTCCCAGCATCCCATATGATTCCCCATGCCAGAAGTGATTTCTGAGCACATAGCCAGAAGTAACCCCTAAGCATCACCAGGTGTGACCCCCCAAAAATAAAGAAAAGAAAAGAAAACTAAAGCCATATGTTCCGTCTTATTACAATTATTTTGGGGGGGGGTATTTGCTATATGTTCAGAATTGATAATGATCCAGCCTACAAAATCAAGCATTTTGCAAATAATAACAGATAAAACATAACACTGGTATCCACTATAATCCTCAAGCTCAAGCCATTATTGAATGTGCTTTTAGTACTCTCAAAACTCAATCATATATATATATAAAGAGGGTATACCTTCACTTGATTTTTTACTTAACATGATTTTCTTTATTTTTTTTTTAAATTTACCTCAAAGAGAACTCAATATAGCTTCTCAAAGATACTTTCAATAAGATGTACAGGTTCAAAAAACAATTAATTCACCTACTTGGGTGAAAATTGAGATAAATATTGGTTAGTCAGTAACCTAATCATTCGAGAGAAAGGTGGTGCTTATATTTCTACAGAGAACAGTCCCCCAAAAAACACTGGGTTCAATTATGCCTCATCAGTAGTCTTCAACTGAGGTTTTTAGCTTTTTCAACACTTTAAGAAAATAGGGAAAGAATTCTTTTGTTTCAATCAGTTAAGCTGCACTTATAGAGTTATACATTAATCAGAATGTAGTTCTTTAACTTTATTTACCTAAGAAGAATCCAATTTTGTCATTTTCCCTATTCTCCATTAGGTAGATATCAAAAAAAATAAAACTCTGACAAGCCTACAATGCCCTGAGTCAGCAGAAAATAATCAGAGAATCTCATTTCCCTACAGGGTTCATAACAATTTAATGTTTTTTATTCACATCTCCTTTCTCTCTCTCTCTCTCTCTCTCTCTCTCTCTCTCTCTCTCTCTCTCTCTCAATCTCTCTCTCTCTCTCTCTTTGGTTTTTGGGCCACACCCAGTGGTGCTCAAGGGTTACTCCTGACTATCTGCTCAGGAATAGCTCCTGGCAGGCACGGGGGACCATATGGGATGCCAGGATTCGAACCAACAACCTTAGGTCCTGCTTAGGATCAGCTGCTTGCCAGACAAACACTACTGTGCTATCTCTCTAGGCCCTCCTTCTCTTCTTCAAAGGCAAAATCTAAAAAACAGGACTAAGATGTTTTAGCTGTCCACAGTCTGGCATACTTCACTTTACAAAAAGTCCCCTTATACCACCTTCCTTTTACAGAATACCAACATAATCACCTGCTTTCTGCTAAATGGCAAATCTTTGAAATGAAGTTTTAGTCTAAAAGATGATAAATGTGAAAAGTTTGAGTAAGGTAGTTGGAGTTTGTCCTAGATTTGGGGAAGCTACTCTGGAGGTAGAATTGTGCTCATCAAAATATTACAACTTTTTTTTCAAGTAACAGTGATTTTAGGTTTTATGTACTATTCAATATAAATGTATATGTGAATATTTACATTTAAAATGAACATACTTTCTATTTAAATGAACATACCATTGCTTGTCCTTTTGCCATTGGAGTTGATAAAATTTGCAAGGAGATCTTTACTTCAAATAACAAGGAAGCTTATAGTTTGCTATAGTTTCATTTTTCTTATCCGAAATGAAAGGAAAAAACAGATATGTCTTTCTCTTTCATACTTTATCTTTTCTTTTTATATTTATTTTTTACAAGTCTTTCACAGATATATTCAAGGTACATAGTGACAGTGAATTAGGGCAATTCCCACCACTGGTGTTGACCTCCCTTCACCCCTGTTCCCAGCATGCAGGTTATACCTCCACCCTTTGCTAGTACAACACGTCCCCTTTGTATATTATTGGTAGTTCTTTATTTTGTTGTCATTGACTTTGGGTTTGATATTTAGGCCTGGTCATTATTTATTTCCATTCAATGTTCATGTGACTGATCCTGATATCATCCACTTTTTTTTCCACCCTCAAGTTCTGTGGTTCTGTTTGGGGCAAAAAAAAAGTTGAGTCGAGTCTGTCTAGGAGCTATCAATATCAATTTAAAAGAAGAAAGGGAAATGGCCAGAGCAATAGCACAGCGGTAGGGTAGGGTGTTGTCTTGTGCATGGCTGGCCCATGATAGACCTATGTTTTGATCTCCAGCATACCAAGTCAAGAGTAATTTCTGAGTGCATAGCCAGGAGTAACCATTGAGCATCACCGTGTATGGCCCCAAAACAACGAAGAAGAAGAAGAAGAAGAAGAAGAAGAAGAAGAAGAAGAAGAAGAAGAAGAAGAAGAAGAAGAAGAAGAAGAAGAAGAAGAAGAAGAAGAAGAAGAAGAAGAAGAAGAAGAAGAAGAAGAAGAAGAAAAAGGAGAAGAAGAAAAAGGAGAAGAAGAAAAAGGAGAAGAAGAAAAAGGAGAAGAAGAAAAAGGAGGAGGAGGAGGAGAAGGAGGAGAAGGAGGAGAAGGGGAAGAAGGGGAAGGAGAAGAAGGGGAAGGAGAAGAAGGGGAAGAAGGGGAAGGGGAAGAAGGGGAAGGGGAAGAGGGGAAGGGGAAGGAGGAGGAGAACAACATCAACAACAAAAACAAGAACAAGAGAAATAAGAAGAACAAGTGAAGAAGAGAATAAGTGAAGAAGAGAAAAAGAAGAGAAGAAGAGAATTGAAGAAGAGATGAAGAATTGAAGAAGAAAGTGGGAAATAAAAAAAAGCAATGACAAAGTACACAACAGCCACAATAAGCAACTACTAAACAACAACAAAAAAAGAAAAAAGTGAAGGAAGACTGGTGTGGCAAGGTTTAGTGCTTTCTTTCTCTCTTTCTCTCTCTTCTTTCTTCTTTCTTTCTCTCTTCTTTCTTTCTTTCTTTCTTTCTTCTTTCTTTCTTTTTCTTTCTTTCTTTCTTTCTTTCTTTCTTTCTTTCTTTCTTTCTGTCTTCATTCTTTCTTTCTTTCTTTCTTTCTTCATTCTTTCTTTCTTTCTAGAGGCATAGTAAACATTGAGGAAATTGGAAAGAGAATTCCCTTGGTCTAAGAGATACAGGATTTCTGCATCTGAAGCATACTGTCATGGGAACTATAGGCTCCTGTTATGCTCATTATCTAACCCCAACGTCTCTTTATGGTGCCAGGAAATGTTCTGCTCAGTCAGTTTTGGCTGACAAAATCAGTCTTTTGTAATTAGAGATCTTGGTATATGCACAGGTCATAGGACACAGTCTAGGATAATGTCTTTCTTTATGGTTCTAGAAGTTCTAATCCATCATAGTGGTTGTGGTCAGTCTTCTGTAATTAGTAAGCTTGGTGTTTTGCAAATATTTTAGGATGAAACCTAGAATCAAGTCTTTCCCTGTGGTTTCAGTAGTTCTGCTCAGTTGTAGTTGTCAAAGGCAGACCTCTGGAATTAGAGATATTGGTTTTTGTTCAAATCCTAAACCAAAGCCTACGCTAGGGTCATTCTTATTTGACCCAGAAAGTTCTGCCCAGTCGTGGTTGTCAAAGTTAGTCTTCTGTAATTAGTGGTCTTGTTTTTTTCATGAACTTAAGGACATACTTAAACATTTTAATCAATCCAGACCTCTCAGAAAATTTTTTTCTTTCCTAGAACATACTAGTCATAGGAATCCTGTTTGTTCAGTGGTAGGTTTCAACTATGTTCTAAAGGGAAGAAAATTACCCAAGAGTAAAACCCATTTGAAGTTATTTTAGAGTTCTATTTTTTTCATCATCATATTTAACAGACAAATATCTCCTTAAATTTTCTAATTAAAAATAACTCTCAAGAACAATGGACTAGTTCACGGAGAAGGTTTCTAGCCTGCACTCCTCTCCTGCTCCCTGCCTTGCACTGTGCCCTTACAACTGTAACTATTGAGGAATGACCCAATCTTCTCTTAGAGGGCAGATTCATGTATTTTGTTACAGAACTATATCTCCTCCTACTTATTCAAGGCACTTGTTACTTCAAATATTCTTACTTTGTTTTATTTTCATTCCTGTTTTGATTTTCTTTGTTTTATGACTCCTCCCCTTGAATGAAATTATTCTTACCTACATAGAAATAATAAATAATATCTTCCTTTGAAATAGTAAATATTATTCTGTCTCACAATTGCTTTGAAACTTGAGAATGTTTCTCCACCACCAATAAAAAGAAAATCACTAATCTTTTCTCTTAACATGCTTACTTATCATTCTTCCTAAAGTTAACTTACAGGAGGCTTTTCTTCACACTGCTCTTATCAAAGGCATCAACAAAATACTTTGTCAAATGGTTTTGTGTTTGTTTGCTTGGTTGATTTTTGGGCCATACTTGGGGGTATATGGGAGTTTAAGGGTGGTATATGGAGGTTCTATCTTTACTCAGGAATTACTCCTGACGAGGTATAGGGAACATCAAAAGGAGAGACAAAACCAGTTTGGTTATGTATAAGGCATTCAACCTATTCTTTATATTATTGCTGTGGCTCCTTCTTTGTCAAATATAATGATCAATTTTTAGTCTGTAGTAAATGGACTTTTGGTTGCATTTGTCTCAATTAATCACACCCCCCATTTTAAAACACTTAGACCTCTTGAGTTTGGGGTCAATATTGGTTCTTGTTTACTTTATTGATGTTTCTTTTAGTATATTTTATATCTTTCTCCCTTGTAAATTTTAATATAGTAGATAATCCTCAGTGTGTTGGTTACCTTAAAACTTAGCAAATAAAAACATATATTTTATTTACTTGTGGGTACAGTTGATCAGTACTCAGGTGGGCTCATTCATGCACCTTGTATTTATGAGTTTTGGTCTATAGTCCTCCTCCTAAGACCAATGGGACTTAATATGTTAAGTTATACCTCATAATAAAGGCATAAAGAAAAAAGACATAAAATATAAAGTACTTTTTAAAAATATATGCTTAAAATAAAATAGCTAAAATACCATAAGCAG
Source organism: Suncus etruscus (assembly GCF_024139225.1). Classification (NCBI taxonomy): domain Eukaryota; kingdom Metazoa; phylum Chordata; class Mammalia; order Eulipotyphla; family Soricidae; genus Suncus; species Suncus etruscus. The sequence continues at coordinate 31,250,413 of NC_064858.1, forward strand.
ATATCCAGGCTGAGACTAGACTCAGGATAGGATGGTATACTTAAATATGAAAGAAACTGGAAAAGGAAGAAAATAGATAAGATGCTTTTAAGTCTAAGAATCAGCCACATCAGGGATATTTTTATGCTTATTCATTTGTTTCATCAACCACATATGTTATATAATCAATAACCTTAAATACCAACTTCTTATTTACAAATACAAATTATCCCTGAGCACTTCTTTGAACTCCAAATTAACTTATCAGTCAATAACTAGACATATCACTCTAATTGAATGTCTAACATATCTCATACATAATATGCTCCAAACAAAACCAGCTTTTCTACCTAAATCTACACCTACTTTACAATTCTTTCTGTATATACAAATATACAGTTATATGGCATCATATTTAATTCATTTATTTGGGCCCAAATGCTTAGAGTTATTATTGGATTTCCCTCTAATATACTTATTTAAAAAATAGTCCACAAATACATTTGGCTCTAATTTGAAAACACATCCCACATCCCTTACTTACTTTTTGGTCTTTAGGCCACACCCATAGATAATGAGAAGTTATTCCTGGCTCTGTGCTCAAAATTAATCATGGCAGGCTCTGTAGATCATATGCTGGGGATCAAACCCAGTTGTCGACATGCAATGCAAATGCTCTCCCCACTGTGCTATAACTCTAACCCTCAAACTATTATTTTATATCAACTCTACTGCTACCACCTAGATGTCACCTCTCTGATCAGAATGACAATTACCTTTTACCAAGAGTTCTTCTTCTTTTCGCATTTGCCTTAATATCATTTTAGATAGTGTACATAAAATATAAAGTATATCATTTAACTAATCCCTGTACAAAATTATCAATTAATTACAAATTCCAGAAATGACAACTGAACTATATTTCATAAATCCCTCCTGGGCTCATTATTTGAGTTCTTTACAATTACTATTTCCACTTAATATAAATAGATTTTATCACTATTTTTCTAAACTGATTAACTACTTCTATCACATGATCATTCCAACCTTATCATTCCTATTTTGTAATCAGTTCATTGATGGAGTTCTTCCAGGAGTTAAAGTAAAAACACAGTGGATAGGTCATTTTCCTTGAATGAGGCCGATCTGAGTTTGGTCCCCAAAATCCCATATAGTACCTCGAGTCTGCCAGGACAAATTTCTCAGCACAAAACCAGGAGTAATTACTATGCACTTTTGAGTGTGGCCCAGAATAAAAGAATATTGTTCTTCCTTAAAATAAGGGCAATACTTGTTTTCTCCTTCATTGATGTTTCTGTTCTAATATCACCTTGTCATAGATGCACGCATGACTTGACCATACCATTTAAATTAGAAGTTTCATAACCCTTCAAAATACTATTTTGGGGGCCGGAGAGATAGCATGAAGGTAAGGCATTTGCCTTTCATACAGAAGGACATCAGTTTGAATCCGGCTTCCCAGATAGTCTCCCGTGACTGCCAGGTGCAATTTCTGAGCATGGAGCCAGGAGTTTCCCCTGAGTACTGCCGGGTGTGACCCAAAAACCACACACAAAAAATACTATTTTGATTTTTAACTAACTATAGTCTGATACTATCACTACAAATATCTATTAATTATGCTTTGTTTTGTGTTCCAAGTCTAGAGTCCATAGCAGAATGAATGCCCCATAATTGGAGCCACTTCACCTATTTTTATTGTTACAATCCCTACAAATAGAACAGTGTCCGATAACATGGAAGTGCTCAAGAATATTTATTGGATGTTGAGTGATAAATAATTTAGGCAGCATTAAATTAATAATTATGTTCATATACTTGGCCTCTCTGTTACTCTTAACACCATTATTCAGCTTCTTGATCTCTTAGGTTATAATAGTGTGTAGTTATTAAAAATTATAAATAACAATAAATGAATAAAGACATTTATTTGAACATATAATTACATCTTTCTAACATACACATACAAGAATTTTTGTAAGGCATGGAGATGCTGAGTTATAGGCTATGTGCATGCTCAGCGTT